>NW_003052500.1:2631482-2720487 GCF_000003515.1 Uncinocarpus reesii 1704 | reverse complement strand
TTTCACATGGGTCCTTTCATATGGTCCCTGCATAACAGACATTTGAGCATAACCCGCTAGAGAGGCAGATGAAGTTAAGCAAATGTTATCATTAATCATACTAAAAAGAGAGAATGTAAGTCTGGCTAAGTGACGAGAACACATAGATCATTTCAAAAAGTGTTATGATGTGTGAGGGCACTTAGAATGCATCATGACATAATTCGAGACACAAAGTTCGATGAAACCGACGATGGCCTCATATAGCTTGGAGCGGTCTTTGGCCCCGTTCAACCTATCGGTATTGGCTGTCGTATAATTATCCGTTGCTTAATGTCCATCAGCAAGCCCATGTCCGTCATCGAGCCCCTGGTCATCGCGTGCGTCAAGGCCGTTTCCGTCGTCAAGGCCGTGGCCATCACGCAAGCTATGTTTGTGTCCATCAGCGTCTCGATGCTGGTCGTCTCTAGCTTCTAGGCCATGTCCGTCGTCAAGGCCATCACGCAGGCTATGTTTGTGCCCATCAGCATCTCGATGTTGGTCGTCTCTAGCTTCTAGGCCATGCCCGTCGTCAAGGCCGTGGCCATCACGCAAGCTATGTTTGTGTCCATCCGCATCCCGATGTTGGTCGTCTCTAGCTTCTAGAGAATGTCCGTCTCGACGGCCAAGTGAGTTAGTGCAAATGCACAACCGGCTAATGATAATTTTATTAGCTTGACAATAACACTTGCTTCCAATGTCCGCAGGTGGAATATTTCAGACTTGAAAAGGAAGAAACAACATACCCTCCTCCCTGCTCTCTGCAATGACCTCCCTTCTTTCGGCCTCCGGGAGGTGATTTGCACTATGACTGGGTTAAGCCAGAACGAAACGGATTGGGTCTGATTAGAAGGATTCAAACTCCGGCATAACTTACCCAATCTGAACAAAACTTATGCTCTTCAGGTGTACACTTGAGACGGAGAGCGTCCGGTTCTGGGGAGGCTAGAGGGGCCGCAGCAACAGAGGTAGCCAAAACGGCCAGGGCGAGAAAAATATTGAGACGGTGCATGATTAATGCGATTGAATAAGCTGAACTCGAGGCTCCGACCTTTGTAATTCACTGCTAGGGAGGCAGTCGATAGCGAGGAACTGCCGCAATTTATGTAGCTTGAGGAGAAAAGAGCCATGCCCTGAACCGGCAGTCGCAAAATTTTGCATTGCAGTGTAACATTATAGGTCCCAGCGGCACAGAGCCAGGGGTAGTGAGAATGAATTGCGATAGTACCTAAGACGAGTTTCACTTGAGCTTCCATGAACTGTTAGTTCCGGTATAAACAAGGTATGCCTCTTGCTGTTGTCCCCGACATAATTAATTTTTGAGATATGCAAATGCATACTACAGTGAGTCCGTTCCGTAAATGGCTCCTGGAAGAAGGAAGTTGCGGTAATGAGAACCCAACATCAATTTGTAGCTGGCATCGCTCATAAATCCTGCTGGTGTCAGTGCGACAGAGCACCTCCTAATAGATATCTGTTAGCATTGCAAATTGTAGAGAACCAGTACGAATATCTACATTCGTAAACCTGGGAGTTTTGCTAGCTCAAGTTCCACAATACAAGCCAGTCTCCGATTGCTTCTGTATCATTGCTACACGAGCAAAAAGATCTATCTCATGTCACATATCACTGAGGGGTGAGCATCTCCAAGCCAGGCATAAAATGCCGGCTAGGCAAAACAGACACTTGTTCACCATGCCCACACAGGAACTCTTACCAGAGGATTGAAAATTACAGATAGAGTGTGCATAGTGAGCACAGTTGACCATGGATTAAATCCTCGAGGCATCCAGGAATGGTTACTGAAAAGCAAGAGCAATATGTAAATGCAAGCACATGCAGCGAACGTACTGAATAAGCTCCGGAGTCTTAGTCATACATTGGCACATTGCTTTGTGCCGGATATCAGGGAGTCACACAAGGCTGATCTAGACATGATCGCTAGGGTATATGCCTCCCAAGCAGGAAAGGTACGAGGAGCAGGCGAACCGATTCTGGGACACGGCTTCGAGAGAGGCGCTTGCAGAGCTGGGTATCAATTGAGCTCTAGTCCATTGGCCCGCATGAGGAGCAATAAGATGCACTCCGCACAAAGGAAAGCCAAAAAATCTGCAGAGTAACAATCGTCATTGCGTAATGCAGGGTTTGACGCGAACTGGTCGCAATGAGAATTGCATGGTGGATCCTGATCGCCTAGATGCATGGTCCAATAAGTCGCGGCGGAAATGATATTGCTGAAGACAAGCGTCTGCGCTGCCTGGGAGTTGGAGGATGATGTTAGTTAGCGGGAATGAAGATCAAGGGTGGGATGTGGTTCATGAGGTCGGCTTACTAACTTAATCAGGCAATGCTGAAGAAAGGCAAAGAGGGAACGCATTGCACTCCTCACCTTGCATTCCTTTGTCCGATGAGATCCTCAAGCTCAGTTTTTCATATCCAATACACTTGGAGCCAGCTAGATTAGCCTTTCCATTCTGGGCTCTGTATCAAGGGTCATTCTGGACTGGACGATTGATCTAATCACTTTGCAAACCATACCACAATAGCTGACATGCTTGATAGCCCCAACCCATAAGAGACTGATATTTCCCGAGTCGAGATGCCGAACACTTACTTATTGGGATGAGTAGTTTCACGTCTTACAAGCGCGTGGCATATTCGTTATGTTGGCGTTATCCATCAATTTCCTCGATTGTCTTCCGTCCGTGTTATCTACACCAGGTTAGCCTACTTCAGCGCGCCATAATATTTCACGCAGAGACCAGATGGCCTTGATACGGAATCTTTCACATGTCTCTCGCATTTGTATCGGGCGGGCCAGCCATGCCTGGATTTCGTTGTTCGGCTGTGAAACGTAATTAGGACCAAAAAACAAGGCGAAGAGGATCGAAAGAAGGCTGATAGAACGCATTCATTGGATTGAAATGATTTGAGATGCTATGAAAAGGGCTTGGTACTTGCCTTTTCATTTCTTCTTTCTCTAGTTTTTTGGGCGAATACGCCATGCTTGGCTCCATGCAGCCGACAAGTGAGCAGCATGGCTGATCATCAATGCGCCGGAGATCAACTGCCGCATGACAATAACACTTCCATATTGGAATGGTGGTTAGAGGTTCGAACGCAACGGCGCCTTGAAGGTACTGATTACGACTCCGCGATATCGACGGTAAGTAGGGGAACATGGCCGATTAACCGATACTATGATAGATACGCCGTAACTGTTCCACGGATTGAAAGCATTTGCTATTGTCGAAGATCATTTCGATGCGAGTTAATGACTAGAGCCTAGGGCCTAATATTAGTGTCAACCGAGCAAGCTGATATACCGGCGACATTGCGTATCCCGTACACTGCGCCTCTTGAAGAGTCCGTTAAATAAAGGACGTTGTATTTTGAGTGTCTATTGATTCATTGAGAATAAGCAAAGCAAAAAACTAGCATTGAAAAATTAACATTAGTTATTATCATAATCTACCTGAATCTTCATAGATCGCTCGCCACAGATGCCACAAATATTAAAGAATCATTTCGCGTCCACAATTTTCCAACCCTATCCTTCCCAAGATTTCAGCCTGCTCCAGCAATAGACACTCTCGTCTAATTCGGCCTTACATCTTGCACGCCGACAAGGGAGCGTTCTCATAAGTCACTTGAATCCGGCCCAGTTGGTCTGCTTGCCCGTTTGTCAATTCGTTCATCGACCTCTTGGCGATATTGAAGCCGGCATTGCTGTGATCGATCGCAAGGATATGGACGGATTTGCCCTTGTAGGTCACTTTATAGCACTTGCCGCAGTTGACGCTGTTCCACTTCTCGACGGTGAAGGCTCCTCCGATGTGGGGAAAGTTAGGCAGGCTGCCGGCGGTTCTGTAGCCTTTGCGAATCATCCCGTTGCTTCCGTCGGAGCAGGCAACGTGGGTAAGGTCAAGGCCCCCATTATCGTATTGCGTGTCGTAGCTGAGGGTAACGGGACCGGCGAGTGCGGCGGCAGAGCTGAAAGGAACGAGGAGAGCGGTTGTGATTGCGGTGAAGAAGGAGAGCTTCATTTTTGTATTGCGAGCGAGAGTCGTTCGTATATATAACTTAGCGAGGAAGTGGATATATGAGCCGGCGTTGTGTGCAAGTTGGAATAACTGTCTCTGCAAGGAATAAATGATGGTAAGATGATGAAAAAAAAAAGAGTCTGGTCAGTCGAGGACTGACGGCCCTTTAAATATCTCAATCGTATCTTGAGCTCCGACTGCAACCGGGTGTGGAAGAAGCCCGCAAGCATCACGAAGAGGGGGATATCCGGTCAGTCTTTCGGAATGCTGCATACTACCTCCATTTAGCATCACCTGGGAGATGGGTCAGGTCTCCAGCTGATGTGGTTTCCCAGCTTGTACAACTGGGCAACTGGCAGCGTAGTATCTTTCAGGAACAACATGTCGTATACATTTGAGCCTAGCAATGAAAAAGCCCTTCATCGTGGTGATTATTCTCAACGTCATGTTGCTAAAAATAAACAATAGTACGCTCACTGAAAGAGTACTCTAAAAATCGGAAGATCCGCAGGTATGTATGTCTCAGAGCATCAATAATGTGCAATGACTCTGATCAGATGCGTTTGGATATACGTGGAGAAAAGTCTGACCGAAGTCTGAGACAGGTGTGATCAGCTTTGCGATTTGGCCCGATACCACAAAGCAGAAGGTGGCGAGGAAGCTCGCTCATCCTAGCAGTAAGCCAAAATGTTCCGAAGCAGAGCTTATTTACGGGTTTATCGGAATAGTCATGAGTAAAAAAGGTGCCGGAAGTACACATGAAGATGCACCGCACCGCATTCGATCGCGCACGCTTTCGGCTGACGATAACAAGGGCGCTCGTCGACGGCTATGCACACGATTGGCGGTTGAGCTCGGATGGCGTTTGGCTGGAATTTGCTGCTCGAGTGACTATGGAGTGAGGGAACTTCGCGCAACGGATAAAATTTTGGTCTCAGTGGCTGCTACTGCAACACTCCGTTGAATGCACGGTGATGATCCCCTGACTGAACCCCTCATGTCTCAGATGCATCGACAACATTGGGCAAACACGACCCGCAATCTGATGTCCAGGACGGAAAAGGGAGCTTCCTTGGGCGGAGAGAATGGGAAGTTCGCTCTCATTTGAGGATTTGGGGAGAATCGGACATACAAACGGCTGATCACTTGGGTTGTCCGCCCTGTCAGTGACGGGTAGCAAGGGAGCACAAGCGCATCTTGTGTCCAAAAACCCTCACCTTTCCGAAAATGATCCAGTTCTTGCAAAAGTTTAGCCGGGCTTAGCCCTGTAGTTGTTGAACATATCTTCACGTTAACTTTAGAGCAGTTTTGATCAAGAGGAACTTGTCAGAAAATCAATAGGAGGCGCTCAGCTGCAATCCAACGTTTCCGTGCAACAAACAAAGCTGCAAAAGTACACGATATTGATAAGACATTTCCTATTCTAGAATTCCCATGTGTATGCTTCCCAAAATAACATTGCTGGTCAGCATTGAAATCCTTTTGCTGTCCGAAATACAGATGTCGCTGTCAAAGCGATCAAAGTCGGCTGGGCTGTTTGGAATGTTTGTTCCATTCTCGGAATAGCAATTTTCCGACTGGGTGCCGGGCCACCGGTTTTACATAAACCCGGTGAGTGCGGCTTATGTCATCTCTGAGTACACCGTTAATATCAAAAAGTGAAATCTGGACGATGATTGATATCTAGCTGGTCTTGCCCACATATTTAACAGCTTAACCACCTATTGAACGTCCACTAGTTGTTCAGTGACAGATCAAAAATGATTTTGCCCTTGGCATGCCCGCTATCCAAGCGCTTGAAGGCCTCCTCAAACTGCTCCAATGGCCAAACACTATCCACGACGGACCGACATTTTCCTTCGTCTACTAACTTGGTGATTTCCTCAAGGTGTGCCCTGTTGGGCGACATCACGAAGAAAATACTGTTGACGCCCGTCCCTGTATATTCCTCGGGTTTGACCTGTTCTGGGGGCTGAAAAATGCTGAGCAGGATCCCGCCGGTCTTGACTGCCCACCACGCATCTTCCAGAGATTTCCTGCCAATGCAATCGATTACCACATCCACCTTTTTCTCCGGCGCTTGCGCCCACTCCCGCAAATTCGTGGTTCGGTAGTTGATCACCTCGACTGCCCCTAGAGAGTGCACCAATTCCACATTTTCAGGGCCACAGGTACCGATAACAGTTGCCCCCGCCAGTTTTGCTAGCTGCGTGACCCAAATTCCAACGCCGCCTGATGCTGCAGTGACTAGTACTCGCTTCCCCTTCCAGGCTCCGCTGGTAAAGCCTCCCACCCCTGAGCGGACAAACAATGCTTGCCAAGCGGTTTGCGAGGAGAGAGGAATTGCCGCCGCCTGCACCCAGCTCAAGTGTTGCGGACGGTGGGCGAGCTCATCTACCACGCCAATGGCATAATCGCGCGCACATCCGGGTCGAAAGTAGTTGGTACGTGCATATACTTCGTTTCCCACACGGAATGGCGAGGATTCTGGTGCTGCCACCACTGTTCCGGCTATGTCATAACAGGGGATCAATTCCCTAGGTTTGGGCGGGGGGAAATTCTTTGGCCATAGTAACTCCCCTGCGCAGGGAGCGATGGAATGCACGCGAATTAAGTGCTCGCCGGCTCGTTTATCGGGAACAGGAACTTCGCACTGGGTAAGGATCAGGCGTGTTTCGGCCGCATTGGGTTGAATAAGGGCTCGCATGAGCTTTGGAATTGGAGATGCCATTGTAGAACTTGTAGAGTCTCAAAGGTAGGAATATATGTGAGCTAACAGATGGGAGTGTTGCAACTATCAGGCTTGACAATTCATCGGGCCATGACCAACCTTATAACCATTTTTTGAATTAGCGAAACACATATACCCTGTTCAGGGTATGATAGCTGAGACTGATGCCACTCAGCACTTCGTGGCTCCAGCTGAACCTTTCGCCGATATCCTGAACCCATCTCAGGAGGCCTCGTGCCTAGTGACTGATATAAGCATCCCGTAAGCATCGAGCGGCGTCTTTTTTTGCGTCAACTGTGAGACAATATCAAGGCTTGTCGGGGTGACGGGGAGAGGATATCTTTCCGCTGGCCTGAACCATCGGCCGGAAGTTTGATTCTCGGAGCGACGGAACTCCGATCAACGGGCGATCCGGCATCTTGATAGCCTAATCAATCGATGAATATCCGAAGCCTCATTAAGCACGAAAAACTGCAATAATTTTGTGATTATTGTTCAAGCCTTTCTCTCTGTCATCCATCTGGTCAGCCGCCAGGCTTTTCTAACCATGATTGCCTTGCTTGTCGGTCCAGTCCCGAGTTAACTGGTGAGCTATCTTGGCCAGCTCGTTAACTGGTTTCAAACCTTTCTTGCCCAGGAGCCGGGCAAAAGGACTAATATCATGCGCCGGCTTATTGCTGCATCTGAACTTGGAAATAACGAATTAATAACACAAGACAAAGAATCGTTAATGTTGTCCGAGGATGAGATTATAGGTAACCTCTTCGTCTTCAACGGTGCCGGCTTCGACACTTCTTCGAACGCACTTTCATTTGGGCTCGTGCTCCTTGCCGCTTATCCGCAACGGCAAGATTCGCTTTAAGCAGTCCGTCGCGATTTTCCAGTAACTGCTGGCAGCACGAGGAAGGAAACGGATACGGAGCTGCGAGTGAGATTAGAGCAAGTTGTGAGAGAGAGTATAAGCAAGTTTTCTCTGGAAATGGACGTGTATGGCATCAAGGATGAGAAAAAAGATAGAGGGAAGAGGAGTGTGTTTGAACTGGACGAGCAGAAAGCTCTAGTTAACTGCGGGCGTCTCTTAAGGGGCTGGGTCCCTATTGCTTGGGGGAGTGTGACCCAACCTTCCAGGGCTGGTCCTAAGAATACCATGCCAACTGTTCAAGAAACAACACAATGAACTTTTTCGCTTGAATATATTCAGCCAAACTTTAGACTTGCATCCCCATCTAGCCTTGTGAACTATCAGACTTTGAGTAAGACTTTGAGAGCATTGATTTTTCAACCATCAACCTCTTCGACTCCACTCAAGCGCGAATACGAACCGATCTGCCGCGGGGGGTTCATGCATCTCACCGTCTCAACCATGTCTTGCAATTCGGCAACCACTGACAATTTGACGAAAGTCGAGGGAAAGGCTTAGAAGGAGAGCATCAGTGAATTACCCGGCCAGATATGTCTGCAGCGCCAGCTTCCGAGACGACACCCCTCCTTCGAGACAATGCGATCGTGGAGGGCGGCGTCGTAGCTACCGGACTGCCAACCGAACAGCCCAATGACACCGATGTGCCCTTGGCCGACGAGCCGACGTTGAAGGAGTTGCTGGTCATCCAAGCGAGTATCTGGGTGGGAGTGTTCTTTGCTGCCCTGGGTGAGTTGGAAGCCGCCAGACGACCTCACAAGAATTGAATCTGAATACTGACGGGCTAATCACAAAGACGCGACCGTTGTGGCTACGATCTCGGCGCCGATTTCGTCTTCGTTCAACTCGCTCTCTCTGCTTTCATGGCTCGCCTCGGCTTATCTGATCTCCAACGCCGCATGCCAACCTCTCAGCGGGAAGCTGACCGATATCTTCTCCCGTCGAACGGGCCTCGTCGTGTCGAATATCCTGTTTGGCGTGGGAAACCTCATCTGCGGCCTTGCAAAGGATGAATGGGTTATGATCTTCGGCCGAGTGGTGGCAGGCATGGGCGGAGGAGGTTTGACTGCCATCGCGACCTTTGTTACCTCTGATCTGGTTCCACTACGTACACGAGGAATGTGGCAAGGCATTGGCAACATCTGCTACGGCGTTGGGAGCGGGCTCGGAGGTGTCTTTGGTGGCTGGATCAACGATACTTGGGGCTGGCGATGGGCATTCTTAATCCAGGTACCATTTATCGTCGTGTCGACAGTCCTGGTCTGGTGGAAGGTCAAAATCCCAGTCAAAGAGACCGATGTCTCTCGCTGGAAGCGGATTGACTTCCTTGGAGCGGGAGCACTGGTGTTGACGCTGGTCCTGTTCTTATTCGGTATTAACACGGGCGGCAATCAAAAGCCCTGGACACACCCTATGGTCCTGGCCTCGTTGATACTGTCTGGGGTGTCCCTTTTGGCTTTCGTCTACATTGAAGAAAAGGTGGCCTCTGAACCAGTGATTCCTGTCCGACTTCTTGCGGACCGAACCGTTCTCTCTGCATGCTTGACAAATTGGTTTTGCACGATGACTTTGTTCGCCGTGTTCCTTTACATCCCTCTATATCTCCAGATTCAGGGCTACTCGACAACGCAGGCTGGAACGCGCCTCATTGCGCAAGCCGTGGGGACATCCATTGGATCACTGGGCCTAGGATTCCTGATGCGCCTGACCGGCCGCTACTTGTTCTTACACTACGCGTGTGTCCTGTTTTTCACCGTGGGATCCGTGCTTTTCACCACGCTCACGATCAATACGCCAGCCTGGCCGCCATTCCTGTACCTGTTCATCACCGGACTGGGCTACGGTGGCATGCTTACCGCGACTCTGGTAGCCCTCATCTCAGCTGTCGCCCATGCACACCAGGCAGTCGTGACGTCGGCATCGTACGCCTTCCGCAGCACCGGAAGTTCACTCGGTATCACCATTGCGTCTTCTGTATTTCAAAACATTTTGAAGTCTGGGCTCTGGTCACGATTCGGCGATCGAGACGATGCGGGCTGGCTGATTCCAAAACTTCGCAATAGCTTGGATGAAATCCGTCACCTGCCGAAAGAAATGGTGCCTGGTGTGTTGGCTGCGTATATGGACGCTTTGAAGGGGGTATTTGTGACGACTCTTGGGCTAGCGGTGCTGGGTGCAATTGTGAGCTTGGGGGTGAGGGAGCACAAATTGCACTCGAATCTTGCGAGGAAGTGAACTTGTGCTTGTATTCGATATCCACATTCAGGGCCCAGATATCTCAACCATCCAGATAGTTGCATAGACAGCCAATTTTATGTGACTCTGTCCAAAGTCATCCACGTATCCCTATCCCTCAGCTCTCCTTGCTTCTGGCCGTAGTCCATCCGCAGCTGCAGCCCGATATTGCTCAATGCCCATTCGCGCTCTTCTTTGCTGGGCATCAAAGTTGAGTTTCGGTGGGGATTTCTCGGCACTGCGACTGCTTGCCGCCGTTTCATCGACATCATCGTTGCCCCTTTGCCTAGTGAACTCAACACCGCGGCTCCACCTCGAAATTTGGCCTTCGACTCTCATCGACGGACATGCGGACATTCATTCCTTATCATTGTATTGCATCTTCCTTGTGTATTCTTTCCTAGAAACTAATAGTTAAACCCAGCCCCTGTGACGGAAGCAAGGTCTTTAATCTAAGTTGGAAAAAGCACCAGGAACTCCGTCCAAAACGTGGCACCACCAGCTCCGAATCGCATTCTTAACTGGACCGACGCCAGCCAGCTCTCTTTTCGCGATATCGACATCAGAACTGCCTCCTCTGCAAGGTCCGTGCAAACCCATCCTCGCCAGAACGCCCAGACACGGATCAGCACGCGGTTGGCTCGACAGGGTGATCAGATTCAACAGAAAAAGCAAGCATACGGCAGCCAGAGGATATCAAACGCACGAGCCTCGCTTCGGCAGCCCCCAGCCCTCCAATGATGCCTCAATAACTTACGGAATTCCCGGCGAGAAGTGGTTGATTGCTGACAGCAGACTTGAAAAAGGAGGGCGACAAGAGGGTTAGTTCATTACCTCCCGCAGTAAATTGCGGCTTCAAAGCGGAGGCAATTAATTTATAAATGGCCATGGATTATCACTCCCATCCCATCACCCACGAAGCCGGTGCCCATGCCCCCCAAACGCAGCAGACGAGTGTTTCTCTGGCGATCGATTCGAGGATGGAGATGGCGAATACGAGCAATATAGCTGTTAGCAGTGGCGCTTGCTTGAGTAAAACGAAACAGCCTGCCTCTCAAGGTAACGACATAATGAAAGCAGGCCAAATGAGGTTATTGAATTCCCCGAGCAGGCACCACAATCGCGTCCTTTTATCCACGAGCACCCCTTTTTCTGATACGGTGATGCGTTCTCTACTCCGTGACCCCGATATCGAGCTTCGTTTGATTGCGGATAGGGACCTAGATGATACAGTTTGCAGTGTGGAAAACCTTTTGTATTACCCGGATGTCCCGCAAGCCGAAACATATCGAAATAGGAGAGAATGGATGAACATTACAGCGGCGAGCCTTGCTGACTGGGCAGACGTCTTTATTGTTGCCCCGGCGGATGCTGGAACGCTTGGTGCTATGGTCTCGGGCTTAACTTCAAGCCTGACCCTGACTATTCTCCGTGGATGGGACGTATCCAAAACCATTTTGTTAGTGCCTAAAATGATGCAGCTCGAATGGAAGTCTCCCATCACAGGAAGACAACTGGATGAGATCCGTACCTTCTGGCCGTGGGCTAAAATCCTTCCTCCTGTCTTGTCAAGGTTCGAACCGCCTGAGACGCTGGTAGAAATGCCGTGGGAAGGACGGGAGATGTTTTATGAGGAGATTAGAAAGGGGCTTGGGTGGCCGTTCAATGTAAGCGGAATTGAGGGCAGCATTGGCATTGGAAATGGAGCAGTAATGCCGGGCATTATCGATACACAGTCTTGCGATGTTGGACAAAGTACTCCCGAAATACCTGACGATCGCTCCGAAAGTACAACCCTAAGGAATAGTACTCCCGGCAGAGATCCCCATGGCCCTGTCCTTCCGCCGGAGCTCTTGACGATGGTGTTTGAGGCGTTGAATGACTGGGAAACGGCGGCAGCGGTTGGAGTGTATTCAAAAATTCCAATGCCGGAGCATTGGAAGCCCTTCGTTCCGAAATCTGATTGCCCAACTGCGCCCGTCTCGCTTGAACACACGATCCTTCGAAAACCATTGCACGAAATCACACAACTAATATCGGCTGCTCCTCCCTGGAAACCCCTTTCCAATCTCGCAGCCCACTTAATCTTCAAGTTCTCCCGAACTGACATCCTTGACTATATCTGTCAATCCAGAATTGACCTGTATTGGTCAACGCCGCGGCTATCAAGCCTTCCACTTCGTGTGTCTGCGGTTTACGGTAACACAGCTCTTCTAGAGTGGTGGCGAAACTGCCCCGAATTGCCGACGAATGATTACCTTCCTGATGCGCTCGATGGAGCGTCCCGTGCCGGGTTCGTGCATGTCCTAGAATGGTGGCGTAATTCCGGACTACCCCTTCGGTACAGCGAGCGAGCTCTCGAGTCTGCCTCTGCTGAAGGCCATATCGCTGTTCTGGACTGGTGGAAGCGCGCCTCTGAGGCGTCGGCTTACTTTGACCCCGTCCCACTCAAAATCGGAAAATCAGTTCTACTTGCAGCGCAGTCTGGTAAGACAGCGTCACTTGTATGGTGGGACGAATCAGGCATCCCCTATTCGCATGGTGAATCCGTCGCTCGCATTGCAAGTACACATGGCCATGTTCCGGTATTGGAACTCTGGTATAGACTGAAGGGGTCGAAGATCATTTTTGACAACCAAGTGCTTGTTGGAGCGACGAAGAATGGACATGTTGACGTGCTCGAGTGGTGGCGTCGGAGTGGCTTGCGCGTCGAGTTCAAAACCTGCGATATTGAAGAGGCGCTGGAAGACGCCGTGTCGGGTGCAGAGGAACGAGTTCGTCGCTGGTGGGAGCGAAATGGATTGAATCTAGGCGTGGGAACGAGCGAATGGATGGAGGTGAAGGTCTTGTGAATGATAGCAAGTATTGCTTTCAGATGGCCCTGCTCAACTCTTCTTTCTTGCCTTTTCCATTCCGCTTTTTATATACCATCACGGGTCGAGGTGCCTTGCGATTGGTTTTGGCGTTTGTATGTATGGGCTATATCAGTCCCTTTGCGAAAGGCGTTTATCTACTCTTCGGCTGTACAGTACATTATTGACAAACATATATGATCAGTTCGTTATGTGGAAAATGGAATCGATTTAAGTGCTAACCTCCTTTTAGTCTCTCCAAGTCATGTAGATGGACAAGAGGCAGAAAAGGGGAGCCGTCCGATAACACAGGCTACATCTAACTAGTTAGTTCTGCTGCTGCTGTTGCTCAATTGCCTTAACATCATCCAGCACCTGAATCGCTGAATCTGTAAGTATCTTCCGCTCGATCAACCACGAGACATAATCCCTTATCCACTCCTGGCACCTCTTGCCCTAGCGCGAGATATCAGTTTATGTTTTTTCAAGTAAAAAACGCGGCCCATAGTTACCACAGCGGGATTCAACGGCTCTTTACTCGGTCCAGGCGGGTCAACCCGCATCGCCTGTCTTTCCAACTCATCTCGAGGCGTGACATCGACACTGAACTTCCCGCCGTCGTCATCGTCATCGCCGCTTCTGATGCTGACATGCTTATCGTCGACGACGGCGAGGGGATATTTCTTCCATCCGCGGCCGGTGCTGGCGAGATGGTAGTTTCGCTTGAATTCTCGACCGTAGCCCGTGAAGGGAGTGCCGGTGACGTGGATGACTTTGCCGATGTGGTGGACGGCGTCCTCTGTTTCCTGGGTGGGCTGCGGGAGGTTTGGGGTGGGGTGGTTGGGGATATAGATCCCCCAGTGCGCCTTGGAGCCGTTGAAGCGGTTTGGCGGAAGGGGGTAAGTGAGGAGATAGATGTCGTAGGGCATGTGGGATGGTCTGGTTCTTTGTTGTTTTGTTGACTTGTGATGGAGGTGGTAAGGAGGATGCATGGGATTGTAAAGCTGCTGCCTTTTGTGCGATTCAGGCAATCATGCAGCTGTATGGGAGCACTGGGCTAATTATCTCCTGCACATATGTATGTAAATACATACACAGATAAAAATTCAATTTTGATAATTCTGAAGGGTATCATGTCTTCATTCGCCCTTCGATTCACTCCCAGTATCCCTTCATTCCGTCTTGCGAAGCAGTTCTCTCAGTGCGTCAGGTAACCCTCTCCGTTCCTAGGTATCGTGCTTAGTTTGTTGACTGGTATATTATAACCGGGCAGGATATTTGCAAAGCGCGCCATATACGCGAGACGATTTCCTGTTCATCTTGGATTGCGGAGGATATTGGCCTCTCATGGCGAGGGTTTCGAGACAAAATCGCTTGTGCATGTCCAGGGGGCCGGCGAGGTTCCATCTCACTAGTTAAAGCAGTTAACCAGTGAGCTCACTCCCTCTTTGATGGATTAGCTCAATCGCTAATAAATTGCCCACTTTAGATGTCATTGATCCATTATCTCGTCTGTTCATTGGGGTTGCAGACAACGCGTGGCGGAACGCCTCATGCATCCTCGAGTTCCGTGTCTCTTCGACTCCGCACGTCAACTAACTAGTTAGTTACGGTATGCTGATCGTTTGAAAGGGAATCATCTTTTGGAATACGACGCGGCTGTGCTCTCAGAGGCCTGGGAAGGACGATGTTGCATCGATATATTTTGCTTGAATTGTGACGGCAACATCTCCAGGAACAAGTGATGGTATTAATCTTTCATCCTTGTTAGCTAACTAGCATGACGAATGGCGAGCCATGGCTGCCCGCCAACCCTTGCGAACAGCTGTATTCGACGAACTCTTTCCCCGGAAAGGCTGGGATACTTTGAGACAGCACGGAACGTCGACAGCATGCATCATATAAGCACCAGTGATGCGCTTGACCGCACATCTCCGTCCCTCGATTTCCATAAAACCCCTCTCTCAACACCTTGGCTCCTTCGGGCGGTTCACGGTTTCGACCTCCTCGAGTCTGTATAGCCTGTGTTTCCGCTTGCTGTCGTCATGGCACATGCGGCGCTCTGGTTAGGAGGCTCGCTTTGCCTGACTGTGCTTCTTGTTTCAACATCCAGCTCGTTCCAGTCTTACACATGGACCTTTCTCTTCCTGTATGTAGGGTCCTGGCTTGCAAAGGTGTTTTATCTTGTCCTTCTATATCCCATACTCTTCACACCGTTCAAAAGAATCCCATGCCCACCAGTAAGTATCAAACGGACCTCGATTCAATGAGACCTGGGGAATTGAACGGTTTCAAATAGGGCAGAAGCCTCTGGAATGGGCACCACGAGGAATTGGAATCTCTCCTACCAGGCGAAATGATCGGCCGGTGGATTCAACAAGTTCCCAATGATGGCTTGTTGAGATACTACGAAGCTGGCAATCAGGAGACACTTCTTCCTACAACTCCCAAAGCCGTTGCAGATGTTCTTACCCACAAAGCCTATGACTGGAAGAAGACAGATATAACTCAAGCTCTATTGAAGAAGATCATAGGAGAGGGATTACTGTTAAGCGAGGGCGATGTTCATAGAGTGAGCCTGCTTGCAAACTCCCCTTAATATCGGAAGTGAAGGTCTCCTGCTGATCGTCCTTAGGTCCAAAGACGAAATCTTAACCCAGCATTCTCTTTTCGGCATATCAAAAATTTATATCCCACATTCTGGAAGAAAGGAAATGAATTGCTGCAAGCGATAGAGGACGCCATTAAGCCACTTCCAAACGACAAAAAGGTGATTACGGTCGGGCCCTGGATGAGACGAGCCACTTTGGACATCATCGGGCTCGGTGGCCTAGGCCACAATTTTGATTGCATTCAGAATCCCGACAGTTTTTTACCAAGGGAGTTCGAAAAGCTCCTCGCCCCGCCCCCGGCCGCTGCTCTTTCTACGGCTTTTAGATTCCTCGGCTCCTTGCTTGATCCCACCTTTATCGAAGCTCTGCCTTCGAAACATGCGGCAAATGCGAAAGAAGCATCGCGCAGAATCCGCGATTTTTCCCGCAGCCTACTCCAGGAGAAAAGCAAGGGGCTCAAAGACGATCACTGTAGCGAGGCAATTGATGTCATCTCCATTGCCCTGCAAAGCGGTGTCTTTGCCGACGAAACCCTCGTCGATCAAGTGATGACATTCCTCGCTGCAGGGCATGAAACCACGGCGACTTCACTGCAGTACGCCATCCACTTGCTCTGCAAGCATCCAGAAATGCAAACCAGACTTCGCGACGAAATCCACTCCAATATCCCTAGCCCGAATGGAACGCTGCCAACCACCGTCAGCGCAACCCAAATCGACTCGCTTCCATACCTCAACGCGGTCTGTAACGAAACCCTCCGCTACTACCCGCCCGCGCCATTCACCGTCCGACAGGCAGCTCGTGACACCACCGTCCTCAACACATTCATTCCTAAAGGTACCAGGATATCAATCGGCATATTAGCCATGAACCGGCATCCGGAGCTATGGGGCCCAGACGCAGAGACGTTTAATCCGGATAGGTGGATGGGTCCTGGCAAAGGAAACACTGGTGGAGCGAGTAGCAACTATGGGCATCTGACGTTTCTCGAGGGGCCGAGGAGTTGTATTGGGAGTGGATTTGCAAAGGGAGAGATGGCGTGTTTGTTGGCTGCACTAGTGGGCAGGTTTGAATTTGAATTGGAAGATCCGAATAAAGAGTTGGAGATTTCAACTGGGGTTGCGTTTGCACCGAAAGATGGTGTTCGGGCGAAAGTTAGGGTTGTGGAGGGATGGTAGGTTGGTATATAAACTGCTCTGGTTTCCAGAGCTGCTGTTGTGATTTCATCACGGGTCACCTCTCTATGTTTCTAAGATATCTCAGTGTGTATTTTCCGTCTATTGGTATTCGTCCCTGAACACCATCATGCGCGCTTGATCCTCTCCATGAGGGCCCTCCTCTATCCAAGCTCGAAACATGCCGCCACCATTGAAGTCAAATGCGATTTTCCCTTTCCGCAAATTTGCACGTTTGTCAGCATCCTTATCACGGTCATCCCACTCGACTTCGATTCCAATCATTCCGCCCGTTCCTTCTCCCGTTTTACCCCATCTGTCTCCGGCTGAACGCTGCAACTCGCCATTGGGACCGGAAATAGACGTGACGGCCTCAGAAAGAGATACATGTGAGGGTAAAAAGCGCGTCATGGCACTGGCCGTCCGGGCAGCTGCTATGCGAAGGAATGAATCCCCATTTCCGGTACCGGATATTGCTACGGCCCGACGGTGGCCGGGACTGCCACGACCATCGTGGTTCGATCCAAGATGGTCGGGTAAATCCCAATCCTCTGCCCAAAATCCAGCTCCTAGTGTCGGCGTATCCCCGATTCTGCCAGGGAGTTTGTTCGTCAAACCACCCGTGCTCGTCGCGACAGCGATATTACCCCATCGATCAAGGCAAACGGCGCCCACGGTGCCTTGGCTGAGGTACTTTTTCTGTTCATCACCAAGCCCTCTACTAGCTAGGCAAGAGATCGATTCCTGCTCGGCATCGTGGTCAATTGTCGCCGTCACTCGCGACCCTTGCAAGCCCCTCTGATGCTCATCCCATCTCCTCTTCGTCCAAAACCAGTCATCTGGTTTGAATTCCAAACCCCAATCTTTCGCTAGCTTCTCCACATGTGGCCCACAAAGCTGAAGATGCATATTCCCTCCGCTACCATCGCTTTCGCTGTACCCGGTCCGAAGTAATAGCTGTTTCGCTAAACGGATGGGATTTCGCACATTTTTCACCATCATGACTCCCGCGCCACGTTTAATCCGAGCAGTATGCATCTGATCAGCCTCCTTAACGTCGGACGATGATGACGGAAAGACCGAGCAAACCATAACGGACGCTTCCATTTCGATCGTTCCAGCAGTAGTAAACACACTTCCGCGACCACAGTTGAATAGCGGATCATCCTCCATCAAACTGACGGCGTGTACAACTGCATCAAGAGCGGAGCATCCCGCATACTCTTTGTCGTCCTGACCTTCTGCCTTTCCGTTTCCAGCGCCTTGACCGTTCAGAAGGGAGTTTGTAGACTGTACATACTTCAACATGGACTGTCGATATTGCTCGTACAATTCTGGGGGAAGGCGCGAACGCTCAATGTTTCCAGCGCCTCCGTGAAGGATCACAGCGGGCTTGAAGAGAGGTTTGGAGCCCTTTGGAGAAGTGTGGATAGCCATGGCAGCGAGATAATCCGATGATCTGTTCTGCTTGTCAATCAGTGCTGAGTTGCGGGCATCTGCTGTCGTCCTTCGGCAATATTGCTTCGTTGCCAAAAGCGGAGGCCCGTGATCACGTGCGACCTAGTGGGAATTCGCGGAAAGACTCGGTGGAACGGTTCCGAATACCCGAGCCACTGAACGCAGTTGATGGCCGAGAGCAGCGCCAGGGAATCGGACTTGCGGTCTTCAGAGCGCAACTTTAGCATGTTATTATCATCCTGATCAGAGTGTACATGCAACTGGAGTGTGTCCGTGAGGATAAGCATAATATATGTATCAAGAAAGCTCAGGGAAAGTATCCAAAAAACGGTAGAATCGTGAGGACATGTCATTAAAAATTGAAGTATCCAGAACTCAAGGAGATGTAGAAGAAATGAGGTTTCGCCGCAAAACCATCAAATGCCTGTACCAGAACAAAACTGGGTATATCGCGTCATAGCAGGGGAAAAGTAATTAGAACTTCTTAAACAAAAGTTTGAGTTGGGTAGATGTCTTTTTCTTCTCTTTTCCCTTCTTCTTATCTTTGTCTCCACCGCTTCTGGAACCCTTCGATCGCCTCGAGGTTCGAGAGCTCCTCGAATGTCGGGAGTAACTTGACGACACTTCAGTGGGAGCCGCCGGTTCGCGCAAATCAGCGACCCGCTGTGGAAGATGCAAACGAGACATGGCTGCGGCAGTGGGCGTGATAAACTCTCCATCAACGGAAGTACCGCAGCTTTCTGCTTCAGACTCGGCCACGCCACGCCTCCATGTCTCGATACGACTCAGAGAAGCGTCAATTTCCAACATTTCGTCCATTTCCGGCTGTGGTTCCTGGATGGCGTTGGCCTCCTTTGCAGCAGTGATGTGTTTTACGATCTTGTAACCGCCGAACATCACTACTGTCACGCCAAGCCCAACACCGGCGGCGATCATAAACTGCGGACTAGCGAGAAGAGCGAAAACAGCTGGAGCGCTGTTACGCAATGCCACGAGCGCTGTTGGGGCGAACTTCTTGATAAGGTTGCTGATTTCCGCTAGTGTAAGAGCAACAGCAGCCATGGCATCCGGGTGTTTTTGTAAGTGGGCAATTGTAGCCGCAGCGGAATGCTGAGCGCAGTCTACCTCGACTAGAAGGCCTTTTACCTTGCCCACGAGGCCATCCAGCTCTCCTTCGGGGGCAGGAGGTTGAAGTCGCTCGAGAGCTGAAGGATGGAATTCGCCGTATGCCAAGTTCATATCAATATGCGGCTCAGACTGCGAACGATCTGCCGGTTTTAAATGGGGCGGTTGATCGATGGCAATCTCGGCAGACGTGTGGCGCCGCGCAAGCTCCCCATGTCCATGCCGAGAACGACGCGAGGAGGCCACCGAATGTAAGTCCTGCTCGTAGGACCTCTGTGTGTGTCTATGATGACGACTGGACTGGTCGCCATGTCGAACTACGGACTTCGACCTTGACGGGTGTCTCCTGCCCGAGGCTGTGGACCGGCTATCATGAAGATTGAAGTTTTCCAGCGCCCGGCGGGCCTCCCTCTCAGCCTGTTTAGCGCGGTGTTCGGCCTGGATATCCGTCTTTCGAGCTCGATAAGCAGATCTGGCTTCTTTGAAGACCCCAAAGAGATGCTTGCTCTAGAAGATGGCTATCAGTTATCAAAGAGTCGGGAGGGAGATTCAGTGGCCAGGCTTACCGTGCTAACAACCTTTCCAGACTTGTCGATCACAGCAATCGTCTCTCCGAAGGGAGCCATTTTGAGGACAACAGTCAACCGTGCTTTCTGTCTCGCTCTGATGATTCTCGTTGGGCACGCAAAGAAAACTGGTTATTAATAAAACAAGAGAGAGGTTCAGCAAGCCATTATTATGCCAAACCGAAGCAGAGCAGGATGGGTGGCAGAAGTGTGTCAGAAAAGTAGGTTTATAATTTTCCAGGGCGGTTTCCTCCGTAGCACTGCGTGTTGCAGTGCGGGTCGCGCAGAGACCAGCTCAGCATGGGTCTGGTCGGGGCAGAAACTGACAGCGACGTCAAAGCGAAGCAAAGAGTGAAGGGCGAGCCGCCACCAATCGGTGAAGGGCGGTGGTGGTGAAACTTTCGAGGCCCAAAGGCTTTGGCCTCCCAATCTTTGAAGATGCCACTAAAATAGCTCGCCTCGTCGGGAGAATGCTTGCTCTTCGCTGCATCTTCACCCCCCGTCCAGTCATGGTTCAGGCACCGATCGGTTTACACCCAACAATCACCGGATGCCAGCAAATCATGGCGGTCCCCATCTGCTGAAACCAAAACTCGCCTCGACAATGAAAGTCCTGACGTCCGAGCACGGGAATTGCTACCCTATCGGCGCGCCCATCCGCTCAAGATGGCTGGGAGTTGTCTTGCTTTTTCGTCCAATGATTTGCGCGGTCAGGAGATGGTGGCGCAGCACACAGCACCAGCCACATGAATCCAGGCTCGCACAGCCACACATTGGTTATGTAATTCTATGGTTATGTAATTGCGAATGCTCTTGGCGCGTTGCCTCACTTTCAACGCATCGCGAATCCCCAATCTTCACTCTTCAAGATGCCATCAGCTCGAAGGATAGGAAAATGGAACGGCTGACCGTTGGTCGCATCGTCCCCACGTAAAACGGCCCGGGCCCCTTGGACCAAGTCGCGCAGCTGCACTCGACCGCCTCTACTAAGCATGCGAAGCTGCACTAGCACTAGGGGTGGCATTTGACCGCTTCTTGACCTCGTTGATCCCCCAGCCTCCTTTTTTTGCTGCGTATATTGTGGATTTGGATGAAAGATCGCTGTTGAGAAGAGATTGGGACAGTTGGAAGCCAATCGAGTCAACAAACTCGGCATTAGATTTCGCGTTTGTCAAATCACTCCGTCAAGCATCGCCCGCGCAACCAAGACGGCCTCCCGCAGCTGATTGGCTTTATCAACCTGCACACATGGCCCAAGTCGTTTTGTTTCTGCCCGGTGTAACAGTTCACTCGAGGGTTGCCCTGAAAACTTTCAACTCCTAGATAGCATGTCACCAGTCACAAAAGGAATAAATTTCCAGTCAGGTAACCTCAGGAATAGAAACAGATTACTGGGCCAAATGGAATGCATATCTCAAATGTCCACGGGGTAGGACCACCATCTTTCTTCATCTTTAAAATTCGCCCGTCGAGGGTGATTGTTGGTTTTCCCCTTACATGTCGTCATTTCTCGATTTCATCACATCATCTCTGGCAAAAAATAGTTTGTCTCCATGAAGATGGAGAACCAGGCCAGTCAAGGGCCGCTTATAAGGCTATGCTTGGGGAAACCAGGAAACTGGTGAGTCACCGCTGCAATTTTTTTTCCCTTCCGAGGGATAGAGAGTCAACAGGATAGCAGCATCGGCGACTGAATGACCGTCCAACAAAAGGACGAAGTCTCTCACACCGGTTAGAAGTATAGCTATCGAGAGGCGAGCAATTCTTTCGAAAGCGCTTTTGCTGATTTGGTTTGATTTGTGGTGTTTTTCTCAAGGCCACCGCATGCAATGGACTGCAGCCAATTCAACGAGCTTGGTGAGTGGATTTTCCGACGCGTTCACAAATGCAAACAAGCGCCTCCTTGCCGCAGGCTCAATTTCTGCCAGGAAAAAAGGCCAGTCGCGGGTCTGATTCGACTTTGTCGAGTGTCAGAAGTATAGATACAGAAGTTCAAGGCTCTCAGCGGGGCGGAACGGAAAAAGGCTAAATGGCTCCTCCGCCTTGGCAAAATTCCCCGCTGCCACCCTTTCTCTTCTTGGAAGACACCCGGGGGAGGAATTCGTTCTATCAGATAGATACACGTTACTGACATGGCCGGCTTAGATCCTGGGGCATCGACCAGTAACGACGTCACTCTTTCCCCGACAACCGCCAGCCAATCTGTGTCTTTAGACTTGGCCAACTTGAAAAATGAGAATGCTGTTGGCCACCGTGTCCACGCTGTGAGGTCCGTCCTAGCATTAGTCCTAGACGATGAATGTGTGTTTGCAGGCTTGCAAGGAGGAGACATTGTGGTATGTTTCCATTTTGGCTGTGGCTCTGCGGCCAGAGAGTGGATAACACCGCTAATTTCAACTTCAGGCATGGTCTCTAGACACCTACGAACTCGTCCTATCAGTTAAAGCTCATGAAGAGAGCGTTTTAGGTCTCTATTTGTCTGATGACAAAAGTTTGCTATTCTCTAGTGGAGGAGACTCTGTGGTCAACGTAAGTTTATTCGCTAGTACCTAACACTATACCCTGGGCTTATCGACATTCCTAAAGGTCTGGTCAACAAGTACTTTTGAGCGTCTATATTCGATCTACTCACATCATGATGTGGGAGACGTATTTACTGTCGTATATTCGGCAGAGCTGAAGACGGTCTATTGCGGAGGCCAAAATACTAGCCTTCAAGTAAGTGCCTTTGTTCCCCACGGACAATTGCAATCAATAGCCGCATTACGGCGCTAATATTATACAGTGGTGCAATCTTCTTAAAGATGCTCACCCTCCACCTCAAATTGCCGCCCATCCTTCATGTAGAACGCACAAGTTCTTTGACTCCCGAGGTCCTGGAGGGATAGCTCCTCCTGCACGCAAAGATGTCCAACCTCAAGATGCGTTGTATGACGGCCAAACCCTAACGTTCAAGAAAGATCAACATAGGCTCTTCGCTCATCATGGCTATGTTTACTGCATGCTACTTGTGCGCGGGTTATTGGAGTGTCAGTCTGGCGGAGAAATTCTGTTCACGGGGTCTGGTGACGGTTCCGTTAAACTATGGGAGCTCAATCAAGGGTCTAATGTTGCACCGACTGAAATTGCCTCATTACAGAATGGCAGCGAATCTGTCCTGTCAATTGCAGTCGATGGCCCCTTCTTATATTGCGGGCTTACTGGAGGGGCGATCAATATATGGAATCTAGATTCTCGTCAGATCATAAAGACTATCACGAACCACACCGGGGATCTCTGGGCAATTGATATCATTAAGGGTATCATTATAAGCGGTGATTCCGATGGTATTGTCAAGGTAGGATTCAATTTTCTCTTTTGTGCTACTTTTGAAGGATAAGACTGGTTTTGACGGGCATCAGAAATTCAACTCTCGTTTCGAAGAAATCGGTTCCTGGACAGCACATCACGGAACAATGCTTGCATCCGCTGCAGGCTTCGTGAACAATCGATGGATCTATGCGACTGGGGGGAATGATAACTCGGTTGCGATCTGGGACTTGACTGAACATCCAGTCGATTCACACGAAATCCCCGCGACGAGTAATGGTGCGCACACGTATCCCGTTTCTTACTTGTTGGGTATGCTGAGTTCTTTTAGATGAGCTGGTCAACAGCTTGGCCAAATTTGTTGGATTCAAAACAATTTCAGCGCGGCCTAAGTTCTCTGGAGAGTGCAACCAGGGGGCTGCGTTTCTACGTCGACACTGCATTTATCTGGGTGCTCAAACCAACATCCTTACCACGGGTCAGAATACAAATCCGATTGTGCTGGCGAAATTTCCAGCCTCTTCTCGGAATCCTTTAAATCGGACCGTTTTATTCTACGGCCATTATGACGTTGTCAGTGCAGAAGCCAACCAGGCGAAATGGAACACCGATCCGTTTCAGCTAACTTCGCTCAACGGCTTTCTCTACGGCCGTGGAGTATCAGATAACAAGGGCCCGATTTTAGCTGCCCTCTATGCAGCTGCAGAACTAGCGCAGCGAAAGGAACTCACTTGCAACGTGGTTTTCTTGATTGAAGGCGAAGAAGAGTCCGGGTCCCCAGGGCTTTGCAGAGACAGTTCAAGAGAACAAAGAGTTGATTGGCCCTGTCGACTGGATACTCCTGGCAAACAGTTACTGGCTGGACGACTATATCCCATGTCTCACCTATGGACTGAGAGGTGTTATCCGCGCAAATCTCATCGTCTCCAGTCATCATCCAGATCTTCATAGTGGTATCGATGGCAGTTCTTTACTTGATGAGCCACTCAAGGACTTGAGTATGCTGCTAGGAACTATAGTCGGGCCAAAAGGGAAAATAAACCTTCCAGGATTCCATGATCCAGTATTACCACTCACTGCTATTGAAAAGCAACGCTACGATGCAATTGCAGAAGCTCTTCTTCCACATCATCCAGAAATCGAGGATGTCGAGTCGTTTACAGCTTCACTCATGCATCGCTGGCGCGAGCCATCGCTGACCATTCACTCCGTGGAGATCCCTGGCTGCAAGAGCTCCCCAACTACGATATCACGCAAGGCGAAAGCTACACTATCCATTCGACTAGTGCCAAATCAAGATGCAGACAAAGTAGCCGAAGACCTAATCAACTACGCGCAGTCACAATTCGCCGACCTCGATTCAGAAAATACCCTCACCGTTGAAATTACGGGTAAAGCAGACCCCTGGCTCGGTGATCCGGATAACGAACTCTTTGAAACGCTTTCACGCGCCGTCACGGCAGTCTGGTCAGCCAGCAGCGAGAGCAGGAAACACGACAACTACCCACCTATTTCATCCGGACACCTAACCAACTCAGAGCTCTCCCGCACCAATTCCTCCGACAGCCTCGCCTCAACGTCAAAGATTGAGCGTATCCTCACATCCTCATCGTCCGCTCCCAAGCCCAAGTCTAAATTCGGCCAGAAAACGCAGTCACCGCATTTGCCTCCAATACCAACATCGTCCACCCTTACCACTGACGCTATCGAACCGGGCGCATGCCAACACCCGCAAGGGAGCGAGACGGCAGAAAGTACCCGAAAGCCAACCCCCAAGGCCATCAAGCCGATCTACATTCGTGAGGGAGGCTCTATCCCCACGATTAGGTTCTTGGAAAAGGAGTTCAACGCACCAGCTGCGCATTTGCCTTGTGGACAGGCGAGTGATAATGCGCACTTAAGCAATGAGCGGTTGAGGGTAGAGAATCTATATCGAAGTAGGGAGATCTTTCGAAGAGCCTTTAGGGAGTTGGGAGGAGGTCTATCAGCGCATGGGAAGTAAAAAAGGAGCTTTTTTGTTTAACGTTGGGAGTTTGGTGCATTACGATCTTGATTTTCGGGACCAGCTAGGCAAAATTCTTCCTGTCAGATGTGAAATAGGTATCTGATTAATGATACTCTATCAATTATCTAAAAGATCTTGATCGTCACTGAGAAGCAAATCGTACACGAATTGGATATTTACACGGTGAAAATTAAAATATGTCACCAAATTCGTTTGGCAACCATGTCATACCTTCGAACATTCTCAATTCCATGTAGCCCACCACCACTCTTCCCAGACTTATTATTATCCCTCTCCTCTCGTTCCTTTAGCTTCCGTAATGCCTCTGGGTCATCAGCATATATCCATCTCCTCCTGTCCTCGCCGACTTCCACCCCTCCCCAGCCACCGACACGGCGGCTTCCTTCCACGGTATCGCTAGTCGAGTTGCGATTGACATTTCCATATATCGAAAACGAAGGTGGCGCAGAATCCGGTGGAGGGCTGGGCAGTTGCGTTTGTCCAGTAGGTATTGATGCAGAAGCGACTTGGGACGAGACTTGTCTTTGCTGTTTCTGCTGTTGATACACAAGGTCCCTCTCGCGAAGCTTCATCCGCTTATACCTTGCCCTGGAATAACTGAGAAGTATCATTCCTAAAATTAGTTTCACGAATAGGAGAGTGACGTAGAGGAGAAGAACAAGGATAACGGTGAAGACGGGGATAAATGCCGCCGGCGATGGCATAGTATGTGAAATTATGGTTTGAAAAATGGTTCCAATCTGGCTTAAAGATGTTGGTAATGGGAAGGAAGACGGGAGAGTGGCAGTCGACGCAGTGGTGGAGGAGGAGTAATGGTTATGTATCGAAGTCAGTGAAGTTGTGTTTGTCGCTGTCGTGAGAGAAGGCGGTTGAGGAAGCCATGCCGTCAAGAACATTTGGTATGTTTGGATGGAGACACGGAAAAAGAGGCAGGACAGCGGAATGATAGGCAAACCCAGGCGTCGATTCAAATCCTGATCCGCAAATGCGTTCGTATAATAATCTTTCGTGAGGATATCGAGAAATCGACCGTATATTGAGGGCCGATTATTATTGAACTTGTTAATGTATGCGTGTTTGAGCCAGTCAACAAGCATCTCTGACCCAAGGACAACCAGGAACGGACCCAGCACATGTCCGATAGTGGGGAGGAAAGAATGCACGCTGCTAAGAGAGGCGAATATCGAGGACGGAAATAGAGTAAAGGACTGTGGGAGAATAGAGGTTGTCGAGCTGGGAGGATTCGAAAGAGGTGTGCTGTTCGTGCTTGGAGTCGGAGTACTTCGAGCGAACGGAGCCAGCGCGTTTCCAAAGGTGATGGCGCCCGTTTCAACGAAATTCCTAGACGCGATGATGATGAGCATGAGCCATAGCTGGAAGCGCTCTACCACATCAGCGCAGGTTAGCTGGAAAAGGTTTTCCTTTTCAAATTTTTTGAAGACGGTGGACTTGATTTCCACAAATTGGTTTGATAAAAGTAATGTGATCAAAGCATTCGAGTATGAATTAACTGCGACGTTCAAGGTCATCACCTGGTAAAACAGGGCCGTCGCGTGGATAACAGTGTAGATTAGAGCCAGAATGAACAGCCCAAATGGACGTAAGACTTTACTTCGACCATCTGGCTTGCGCTCCAAGGCTTCACGGGAAAACAAGCATTCGAGGACGTCTTGCCCGATTGCTGAGAAAAGTCGATCACCAACCTGGCTTTGGGTCAGCATATATAGACGTTTAGGCTCTTTACGACTCTGTGGCCTACCTCTAACACGTTATATATAACGTATAATTTGATTGCCGCCTGGCCACGGATCCAATGATACATCCGACTAGCATCAAAATATAAGAGAATGGTACAAGTGAAGATCATGAGCAGGCCTTTGAGGATGTCTGCCTTGTCATCTGGCTGCAATCCTGAGGGAACGGACTTCGTCCTACGGTGACGATACGCCCGGCGTTGGTTTTCGTCTACACGGCCTTTCATATCCTGATCTACAAAGAGATCATCAGCTACCGGCGATGGTGGGCTCGAAGGCGTGTCTTTCGCGAGGTGCGAGTCATCACCATCACGCTTCACCTTTCGCCTCTTCGCGGCGGAAATATTGCCTCTCCTTCTCCTCCAGACTCTCCCAAGCCCCTGGACGATGAATGAGGATATATATTGCGCTTCGAGGCCCAAGTTAATGACCCATGACTGAAGTAGAATGAATATTGACTTGAGAAATCGCAATGGCAGTATCGTAAAGGAATACAGCCATGAATCAAGGCATGCAAGCGTGCCGAATATCAAAACCTGCTCAAGAGACGGAGGGAGTAACAAGAAGTTTTGGAGCCTTTCAAGCTTCGCGCGGGACGACTCATATGGGAAGTCTTTGGCGCGAGACTGATGGATATAAAGCGGTGATGGGCGATCTGACGATAACTCTAGCTGAAGATAAGTAGGTATAGAAAAGGGCGGAAGCGGAATGGATGATGGCACTGGCGATGGCGGATCTGTCAAAGGCTGCACAGGTTTGACGGCATCTTCCAGGTTCAAACGCCCAGGAGCCCGACGGTCTGCTCTCGATTTTGATCCCCAAGCCGCTGACTGACGGTCCGCTCCAAATGGAGAATGTAACCGCCTCGACGAGGTGCCAGGAGTGGACGCTACCCTCGCCGTTTGTGAGCGCTGCCGGCCAGACTGATACCTGGGTGGGCTCCCCGAGAATTCTGGCGGCGGTTCCAGATAAAGATTTTTTAAATTCCCCGATTTTCTTCGGCGGATGCCACCATTCTCTCTTCGTCCGCTCCCGCTTGGCGTTCCTGTCTTTCCATTCACAGGGAGGCCCATAGTCGTAGTGTTTACCTCCGCAGCGAACTTATCACCATCTTCACTCTGTCCCCGAGTACTAGGCGCCACACTATTCTCGCCAGCCAACGCAGTAGTACCATTTGACACTTTGTGGTCGAAATCCGTAGGGATCGTATGCAAACATAACGAGTCGGGCGCGGAGGTGAGCTCGTGGATTTTCGCTGGGGATAGCTTCAAGGTCTGGTCCCTTCGCGCACGAGGACTGGATGGTGTAACACGGTCTGAGAGATGGCGCTTTGCTGACGCTGTTGCTGGACCAGCCACGGTGGAATTTTCAATCTGGACAGCTGTCCTTTGAGGCGGCCCCGCGGCCCCGTTCGAAGTCGTGTTATCAGTTGAAGTCACGGTGCTTTTTCCTATACGGTCTGCTGTGGTTTCGAAAAGGAAATTCTTGCCGGCTGGTCGTTGGTTGTAATCGCTCAATTGAGGCAATCCCTCCCGGCCTTTGTCGATGGAAATATGGCTCAGCGCATGGTCACAGATAATATCCACGGCCTTCAAAGAATCCCTCACCTGCAGTCTCTGTATCCAATATATCAATATCCCCTTTTCTCACTCGCTCACAATCCATTCCCCCATTTGATACCACCGTCGCGGATCTCCTTGTGGCATCACCTTCACCTCCATCCACGACTTCATCCCTGTCACCATCCATATTTAGAACAGCACCCTGTCGCGCATCCGACTCTAACCCATGCGACTCAAGCTTCTTCATCACTCTCGTACTCCTCCCAACATGATCGGTACCATCGTCCTCCGGTGACGCCGCCAACTCTCGGGGTGCTGCGGGCCTAGCTGCTGCCCCATTCATCACCGTTCGCGCTCGCCGCTCATCTTCGACGGCACCAGGTTCACGTCGTACGAACCCGTTCGCGGGAGGTGTCGTAAGCGCTCCGCTATTGTGTGTTATAGAACGAGGTGTGCGCGCCGACGTCGATGGTTGCTCCGATTCGTGAGGGTCGGTTGTTGGGGGCCATCTTCGGGGTTCCAAAGGAGGAGCTATGGTTGTGGGGTCTGAGGCATTGCGGCCAGCAGGAGCCATTGATCGGTTTCAGATTAACTGCTTCTGACGAGACTTTTCATGTTGAGTCTGAATAGTGGCTTGAGCATGAGATGGACATTGTTGCCGGAGTTGGAGGATACCTTGTCTACAGGGTTGAGATTCCACCCTGATAACTAGCTAGCGATGTCGTTGCTCCGTGGGTACTCCGTACTGTGCTACGAATCAACCAGAAACCAAGCTCCTTCAACATGCCAACTTAGAGAGATAACCACATCTCCAGAGTACTTCGCATCAGTCCAGAAAATATTCAATGGCTGTCCGTGAGCAGCCAGCCTTGCATTCATCCCTGCAACAATGCAATTCAAATATATTACATTTAACCACCGTCCCGATTAGTATCCAGACTAGATGGTAGACAGCAAGGTAAAACAACAGAAAAATGAATAGAATACCATCATTACATCAACCAAACCCAGACCCTCTTGCCTCATCATCGTTCCAGTAGGCGTAAAACATAAGTGGCCTGATAACGAGGCAGAAGACGGAAAAAGCTGAACATTTTAGGAACATAGAAAGGGGGTATATGAGCGAATGTTTAGAAGATAAAATTTCCAGGTCATAAATGCGGGAAGATAAAAGAAGCCTGCCTCTCCATGATCCGCCTGTAGGTCGTTAAAAGATCGATACAAGTTTTTATGTGAAAAGTGAATAGATCTCAGTGAACACATGCACCCGATCAAAAATTTAAACCACGAGCCAGATAGCTTTTTCCCTCAAGTTTTAGACCCTTTGTACAAATGAGGGTTGAAAGAAGGGGTTGATTAAAATCGATGATTGGGATTGAAGGATAGGGAATCGCCCGACGACGGGGCGGTCCCGGTGCGTCGAGGCGACGAAAATCCATCTAGGGTTTGAGGCATAGGTGATTGCCTAGGAAGTTGGTTTTGTATTGGGGTTGGGGCTGGCCATGGCCGAGTAAAGTTGCGGTAGGAGCCAGGACGCGGCGTTGCACTTGGGGCTGGGGCTGTCACCGACCGCTCCGGTCCTGGAGTAGCTGACATTGGCGGTCTTGCGAAATTATAGCCCTCTCGCGGGCCGGGAGTTTTCATCCTTGGAGGTGGCCGTCCAAATGAAGCCGCAGACGGTGGGCCCGGAGTTCGCCTTCCTTGGTCCATGAACGGCCTAAAATCGCTCGCAGCAGAAAAGGGAGTCCCGTGTCGTTCGATGGATAACGGCTCAAAGGGTGCGGTGTTCGCAAACCCGCTGGCGTTATCTACCAATGATATGGTATCATCAGATATCCGGCTCCCTGGTGGCGGAGGTCCCATCGGCGGGCCACGATTTTCCCACTTCATATCAGGCAACGCTGGTTCTCGGTCCAATCCCAGTTGTACAGCGGATCCGGAGGGAGGTGCTCGAGAGTATGGAGGCAAAGTAGTCGCAGTGGTCTGGCGGGAAAGGCCTGGCATTGGTGGCGCGTCCGATGCCGAAGTTGTACTCATGTAGTCCAATGTGGGCAATGTTGGTTGTCGCTTAACACTCTCCGAGCCACTTTCCAGGTCAGCCATTTTCCGGTCTTGCAGCGCAAGTCCCTTGGCTAGAGCCTTGTTGACTTTTCGTTTAACAATGCGTTCGAGTCGTGTGTCAATCTTGCGGCGACAGTAAGCCTTGAGAGATCCATCTTCGGTCGGGATATGGTGCCACAAAAAGAGTAGGTACATTATGGACGACAAGGCCAGACTCAATATCGACAGGACCCAGATGACGAAGGTGAACAGCATGGCAAATAAGATGGTGGCCTGGAGTTTGTCCTTTTCAGCTAATGCCTCGACGTTGTTGAAGAACTGTATCACCGGGGAGGTGCCCTCGGGGGCGGCGTTCTCCCCTGTGGGGATTAGATTCAACTCCATGACAGAGTAAAGAGTTATTCCATTGATGACTTGACGAGGGCCTTCCGCGAAGATGACTCGTAGCCAGGCTATAGAGAGAGTTAATGAAATGTCACCCTTACGTTCTGCGCATCGATCTCACCTTCGAAATTGAAGTAAGTAAACAACGCCACGTAGTCTGCTCCTTTCTTACTCTTTGTCAACTCGGCAAAGACCAAGAATCGGCGATAGCCTTGCCCGTTGCTTCCCATTCGCGTACTCTGAATACGGACGGCAATCGGATCGAGATAACTCTGAGCAACACCGCCGGACTTGATGACCCGAACGGCACGGATCCAACGATAGGCAAGGAGTACGAAGGAAAGGATGATGCAACCGGCGAAAATCCATTTCGAGATATCAAAGGGGATCCTTGGTTTGATTTGAGACGCCCAACGCGAGAATGCCAGCAGATTGATCGCGGTAAAGGTGTCAACTCCGTACACCGCAATCGAAATGAAGATGGTCAGGTAGAGAATGATGTAGGAAAAAGGAGCGAAGCAGGAAGTCGAGCTGAAGTCTGACAAGGTCTAAAAGGTATTAGCAGCGTCAAGAGCCCTGGAAAGACCAAGCGCCTCTTACAATGTAGTCCCATTTCTGCTGTGCCTTGACATGGGCGAGATCGTCGTCCTCGCTGCGACGCGCACCGCAGCAACCCATCCTGGCCTGTTTCTTCGAGCTCGTGGAATTGTCACTGCGAGCTGACGGCGAATGGCAAAGAGGCCGGGATGCAGGCTGTTCACCAGGAATTCAAGTACATGCAAAAAAGCCAGAGATCAAAAGAGCGCGCGCGACAACCGTTCGGGCCAGCCGGTGGGTTGACGCGATAAAAGCAATGGGCAAATGAGGGAATTTTTCAATACAACTGAATTGCTATTGTGCCAGCTGGAAAGTATCGCACAGCAGAAAGACAGGTGTGCTGAAGAGTCAAGAGAGACAGCAGAAATGGACGAGGATTCTGGGACCTCAATGGCTGTTCACCGGAGATATCGCCGGTTTCATGCTTGTCACTAGCTCAATCGACAGGGGGAACACTGGGGAGCGGGGGGAAGAGAATGCCGGCTGCACGCCGTGTTGTTGGCGGGAGTCTGAGAGAGTGAAAGAGTCCCGCAGAAGGACAGCAGAAAGACAACACAGCTCGCCTGGCGATGATGATGACAATGAAGAGTGAAGGCTGGAATTGTCGCGATGGCACCGACCAGCGGCTTTTGCTGATCGTCTTGGTCGTCAAACACAGCGTTGCAGCCGCCAAGCAGGGGGCAGCAGCATCTCAACTGCCGACTGGTCCCCCAGCATGCCTGTCCGTGTATCAGATGCGAGCACACAATGAGGACGTCAATTGGCACTCGATCAATGCAATAATGACATCTTCTACTTGCAGATCACACTCGAGTCTCTCTTGCACCATTATTATCCCTGCATTGCTGTCCTCGCGCTAAACCAGGACTCTTCTTTGTTCACCGGCATGATCTAGGAGTTATCGTTCCAAACGGATAGTGAGCAAAAATTGAATGATATTAAAAAAGTCCATTCCTCTCAGGTAATAGTAGTAAAACAAAGCCTCGAGTAACCGCTAGAACTACAAGGCTATAAGAACAAATGCCCGGCTAATCTCCTCCATGCCCCAGTATCAGGTACAGCCCGAATTCCATCCAGCTCAAGCAGAGGAATGAATTAAATCATCATACAAACACTCAGTCGCACGCTCCCAGAGTAACTCCCAACATTTCCATTCTGGAAAACAAGAAAACCGTAAAAAAGGCTTGCTGAATTGCCACTATCATCCGAGCAATGGCTGATTCTCGCCATTTGCTCCATCCCCTGATTTAGAGCCTGCCGGCTTTCTCTTCTTTCTTCGCTTCTTCTTCTTCTTCGTATCTTGTTTCGTGGAATCTTGAGTACCATCATTCCCTTCGTCTTGACCAAATTGATCCTCGCTATTCTCTGTAGCGGGAGAGTCAACTGAAGACTTGATTCGTCCGGCGCTGTCTGATCTATCGACAAGCAAAGATGGACGCTGGTGCTTTTTCACTTCTTCGTCCGATGCAGAATGGCTGTCTGACGTCTGCAAAATCACCTTTCGAATGCCGTTACTGTCAATCACTTGCTCCGTGATGCTGCCACTTCGTACTGGACCCCGCGGAAAATATGGTGTAGATATCGGACTTGGACTTGACGTGCCACTGTTAGAGGAAGGCTCGTTGTTGGGCGATAAATAATCCTGTCGATGGCCTGGATATTGCGGTGCTGGATGCAATAGGGCACTTGGAGTGTTGACTCCACGGCTCACGGTGGGTACGGCATCTTGGGTGCTAGCGCGTTGTGTTGGGGTATCGGTGGTGCTTCCATAGGCTCTCAGTGCTCTGACGCCGCCACTGGCTGTTTTGCCTGCTGATATAACTTTGCTTCCTCCCGGTCCGCCAATGAGACTGGTAGATTCTGACAGTCGACGCTGAGGTTCTGGAGACTGGAGCCTCAAATCCAGCTCGCTAGATATTAAAGGAGTTGAGCCGCCAGGCTTGATTTTCACGTTATTATATCGAGTTTGACGGGGTCTGCTAGCAAGGTTTGAAGGACCCAAATGTTTAAGATGTTCGCGGATCTCTGGAGTAGTGCCTCGTTGTATGATAGGAGCCTCTGGTCCATGGTTGCTGTCGACTGTGTGAGATTTGCGGAGTTTGAATGTCGGCGGAGGTGGAGATCCAACTTCGGTAGTAGACTGCTTGCGTCGAGACACTTGTAGGTCATCTAGTCTTGAACTAGATTCTGATACTCTTTGGCCGCTAGATACTTCTTCATTGTCTGTTTTTTGTAACGAAATCAAATCTTCTGGCGGTTCTGTGACAATTTGTCCTTTTGGAACCCGGGCTTTTGGAGCCGGCGCCATGCGACGTATAGCTTTATGGACGTCGATAAAAACATCGGACTCATCAATGATTTCCCTGTCGACAGTTAGATTATAAACCGTAAACTATACAGCAAATGAGTACCTACTCTCCAATCAGTTCTTCAATCACATCTTCCAAAGTCACAACTCCTAACGCTCCATGGTCTTCACCAGGAAACTCTGACACCAACACCATATGTGATTTTCCTTCTTGAAAGAAGTTGACAATATCCAAGCAACTAGTTTCTGCCCGGGTTTCTGGAAGTGTAGCGAGGGCAAAGTCTCTGACTTGCTTGCAATCTTCAGGGTCGTATGTGATCAACATTTTCACCAGTAGCATACCCACGAAATTCTCAGGATTGTCTGGCGAATGGATTGGTATTCTGGAATACCCTTGCGAAAGTATAAGATCCATCATGCTCTCATCCAAGACAGTATCGGTAGACATGGTAAAGACATCCTCCATAGGGATCATGATACTGCCGACGGATTTTTCTTTAAGGTCGAGGACCGCACTGATGATCGTCACTTCATCGGAGTTTAATTGTTCTCCTGCACTTCCCAGTGTTTTGTGCAACGTGACGAGGGTTTTCAAACCGGCCTTTTTGTACAGGGTTCGATGGTCGACGCCAAGTAGTTTATCGAGGAGCTTCGCGATCGGCCATGCGATTGGTGACATGATGTACATGAGGGTTAAGACACACGGTGCCATCCATGCGCCAATAGGGAGTCCATAACGGACGCAGATAGATTGAGGGACGACTTCTCCAAAGACAACTGTGACCGATTATTAGTCTAGATATTCGAAAAAAAGGAGCCTCTCCCGTTTGCATACCAATTAAAGCGGTACTTCCTAGAATTGCCGGCCACCCGCCACCAAGTGACCGATCAAGAACAATCGGGAGCGTTTCATTTGTGATAACATTGCTCAACAATAGCGTAACAAGGACCCAGTGTTTTCCTTTCTTCAGTAGGTTCAACACTTTCTCCGCGTGTTTTTTTTCGGGGCCTTCGCCAGATGTCTTGATCACTTGCAGGTAAATTTCATCCTAGTAAGCAAAATATCGTTAGCTAAGATGTATAATCTAAATTCGAATTGGAGCCGACTTACCTGGCCCATAAGGGCAATAGTCAGGCCTGCAAAAGCACCACCAGCAACAACCAACGCCGTTGCAACCCCCAAGTACAGCCAGAAACTTGGTTCATCTGCTGGTTGGCCTTCCTCCGATGTCACTAAAGCTGAATTGAGGATTGGAGCTGCTGTCGCGATCGGAAGTTTGGCAAGGAGTGGCAGAAGTAGCTTGATTAACCCCAAACCAAGGTATCTGCGGGCCACATGATTGATATACATCGATAGTCCGCTTTCTCTGACAGGTCAAAACAATTTCATAACCGCGGCGTTCGATGTATCGGTATAAAAAGGCCGTTCTGGTAAAAAGATATGTAATATCGTGATTCGCACGTCGACGTAATAACAAGGTTCTAGCGGTAGCTTGCTGCGGAGGGTCGACCGGTCGGTGCTCGAATCTCAGTGGGACTGCGATCGGAAAGGGGGGGTTAAGATGCGCAATCACCAAACTGAGAAATGCTGAGACAGTCCGTCCAAGCGAATCGGAAGCTGAACTGGAAGATGCGTTCTGGAGAGGGAACAAAGCTGGGAGAGAGAGACAAAGCAAGCATTGAACTTCTGCGAGGATGATGGCTGAGTCAGCGAGAAGTTCAACGGCGATGGGAGCTCGATAGTTGTCGGAGATCAGGATACGAGGTGTTCGTGAATCGCTCGGCGCAAAGGTTTTCACCTGGGAGCGAATTCTCGATGGATTGTCCAACCTGTGCTCAAGTCCTCATGCGTCGAGTTGGTCCTGGGACTCCTTCTCCGCTTGGAGGACTTGCTGTAACTCGGTGACCGTCAGCGGGGTCTCCGGTTCACAGTTGAGGTTGTCGGGCTCGTATTTCGACTTGAGGACTCTGATCTCCTCTGCGAGCCGGTCTCTCATGATGTCCATCACCTTGGCCTCTTGCCGGAGGTTCAGGACGTCCTTTTGCAGTTTGTTGGCTCGTGCCTTATTTGGGTCCGCGAAGACCGAGCCAACAGCCCTCCTGCTGCTTTGTTCCCTGCCGACTTTTTCAAGTCGATCTTTGAGGTCCTGGATTTCCTTGCGCAGCGCCATCTCCGTACCAGATTGCTGCTGCTCTTGGACCTTGAAATTCTCGACTTGGAGCTCGAGTTCTTCGATTCTTTGGGTTGCGACGATGTCGATCGAAGAACCGAGCTCTTGTTCGGCATGCTGGAGCTTGCCGCGAAGGTCGCTGATTGTGTCCTCCTGCTGGATGATTTGGACATGGAGGTCTGCAACGGCATTAGCCCGCGCACTACCAGCTTCCTTTCGTTCCGCGGCGTGTTTCTTGACAAGCTCCCGCATCTCCGCCTCGATTCCCTTGCACTTGATGCAGAGACTGGAGATAGCCCGGACTTGGGTCAACTCCCTGTCCTTTGCGGACAGTTGTCGAGTGACGGCGTCCAGTTGATCCTGGAATTGTCCTCGTCGTTGACCCTCGTCGCTGAATTGCTGGTTGGCCGTGCCTAACTTGATATCGAACTCCAAGGATCGACCTTTGGCGGCCACCTCACTCTCTGAAAGGCGAGTGAGTTCTTGGCTCTGGCTTTCCAGCAATTTGGACTTCTGTGCTATCTCCTCCTGTAGAGCCTCCGCTCTCTGGAGGGAATTCGCCTGCTCCTCGCGGAGCTTTTGAAGCACAGCCTCCTTTTCGGCGATCGCCTTTTCGAAGCCCTGGTTAATTGACTCGGTCAGGGCCCGGGACTCTGCAAGCTGTTGTTCATAGAACATGAACTTCTGCTCTCTTTCGTTGAGCTCCCGACGCATATTGAGGATGTCTCGCTTGTAGCCGTCAAGCTCCTCGTTCATGCGTTCTTGGCTGATCAGCCAGTTGGTCCCTTGAACCATCCCTGCTTGGGCCATTTGAGCCGCAAGACTCGCCTTCACAGAGCGCATATGGCGTTTGCACTTTCGAAGCTTGCGCTTCAAAAGCACAGCATTCTCATTGGCAAAACGCCCGGTGTTGTTGCCTCTGGTCAGACGAATCTCTGACGCATGCTCGGCCGCTTCTTTGAGCAGGGCCAGTAACCTGCTACCGAGTGTCTTTTGCACCTCTTCCAACGATTCGGCACCTGCGGTAGCCAAGGATTCGCACTGGTGCTCAATTCCACGAATGAACTTGAGCAGGTGCTCACCAAGGCCCGACTCGGCAAAGGTGCCAGCAAGTTGTCGAAGCGCGACGTAGCCGTACGTAAGAAGGAGTCTCAACCCTTTCTCTTGCCCTAGTTGCTGGTGCATCTGGTCAAGATCAGAGTCGTGAGACCCCAAGCACAGCCTCTCGGTGAGGGTTTGGCATTTCGCCTGCAGTTCCCTCTTTGCCAACTTCAGGCCTTCAAGTTCGATCATCTGTTGTTGGACCTTGCGGTCCGCCAGCTGAATCTGTCCCTTGAGACCTTCAACAGTAGACTCAGAGAGGGCCCTGCAACCCTCGAGTTCCTGGATTCGCGCAAGCTGCTGGGTGACCTTTTCTGACAAGCCGGTGCTGTCTTCCTTCAGGTCCCCAGTGGAATCGGTCTGGGTACTTTTCTGGCCCCGTGTCTCTCGGTTCGTAAGGAGGACTGCGAGTATAAACACGCAGAACATGGCGGCCACCGAGTAGATAAAAATGGGCAGATAAAAGTCCCAGGTCTAAAAAAAATTATTTTGGTCAGTAATCTCTAGGAAGTTTTGCGTTTTCGCAAGATTGAAGGTCCTTACTGAGGTCGCATCTTCCTGGAGCTCCTTCCACCAAGTTAGCGCGTCGAAGCCATCGTCTGACCCTTTGCAATAGGTCACAAGGTTTCGGTTCTGCTTATATTGGTTGGTGGACGAGGCGCTATAAGAGCAACCCTCCAAATCCACATCAACCGGGGTGACGATTCCAGCAATGAAGCCGGAGATATAAGCGAACAACGGGCCACCAAGTTTGACCTTTGCGACGTACAGCGCAACTGGTAGCTACAAGTATTAACGTATTAGCATTTTTCTTTTTCAGATCAAATTTAAAGAATGGAATAACTTACGACAAGGGTGGTGACGATTGCAATCTCGTCACCAAGGACCAAGTTCGTGATGAAGCGACTGGCCCATGGACGTAGCAGAGCTACGCGGGCCATGTTCAGGGCCAGAAAAACTGCACCCTTTGCACCGTTCTTCGAGCATTCGCTCGCGAGAGTTGTCACGGTGCGAGCCACGACGCCAACTGCCTTGATTAACGGAAGCAGCAGCCTGTATATGCCGGAGCATAGGCCGCTGAGGCAGTATATCGCCACGGCGATGAACATGACCCAGTTGAAAAGCCAGAGGCCAATCGCCTCGAAGTCAACGAAGGTCCATTCCTCCGGAGGGGTCTCCAGCAACGGACACTCCACGATCATGTTCATCCCCGCGACGAGGATGAACAACGCGATCGTTTTGAGGAGATCGTGGAACCCCATTTCGATCCGAGAGGAAAGAGGGAGAAAAGTTCTCAAGGGAGGGAGGGTAAAAAAGGGAGAAGGTAAAAAGCTTTTGAAGCTTGAGTGGTGGCTAAATATGAGTGAGGAAGCTGTAAAGCTGTGGTGAGAGTGAGTAGGATCTTGAGAACTTGAAGAAAGAAAGAGAGAAGAAAGAGGAAGAGAAAGTGAAAGAGAAGGAGGATCTTATAGAGGGGCAGAGCTGCTGGCAAGTTTTCACTTAGTGCGTTACGTGATGTCAACAAGCAAGCTATGTGACAGTACGGCTGTCACAGAAACGCGTTGAAGAATGGGAATTTCCGATGTGTTCCTCCAAGTCTGACGGAACTCTCCGACAGGAGCCTGTCCCAGCTTGATATCTGCTGGCTTGGGTGTCCCTCCATTGCAGCGACCAGACCGCCCCCAGATGCCACGCTCAGGGGCTGCGAGATATTGGGGACCAGCGATATTTTAAATCTACATGGGAGGATCAAAGGCCCTTGTTACTCTTTTATATGATTATGCCTTTGAAGGAACCTCCGGCAGCTACAAACATGATGGATATCTAATATTTGTTGTGTATGTGGTTGTTTGTGTGGCCGGCGGAACCTTTGATGTTGGTTAAATTAAACTTTCCGCTCCGCGCTTAGTGGGCGGAAACCTCCAAACCAGTGACACCACAAAAATTTACAATACGCACATTACATGCAAAACAAATCAAAGCCTGCCTATGAACTCCTTGAATATTCATAGGTGACAGGGCAATAGGCACCTTTACGTGTGAAGGCTACTGACATAACAGGATTCCTTTCACCAAATGATGCCACTGATATCATTCACTTGTCAGAGGCCTGGACAAAGATGTCATGTAAATGAAGGTGACCACATTACAAGCCCGCTACTAGTGTAACGTCAGAAGTACATGTTTTGTGACTGATACTAAGCTTGAAACTTTTGAAATCTTCAAATACTAGTCTCTATCCCATTCGGCTCTATCCGCGTCATATAGAGGGAGATCCCGTCAACGGGACTTATGGTATCTTCCTAGGAACTGAAAAACAAAGCTTGCCAACAGGGTTAAAGTACACCCGATTCTGTAGGTAAAACAACAACATGTACATGGCCACTTGAAGCCATTATGCCTCCCATTCACACGGCAGGGAATTCAAAGTGCCCCCTACCTTCATTTTACAAATGCAAGTTTAAAACGCAAAGATATCCCTTAGTAATGAAGCGTCTGCTTGATAGCATCATATATTCCTGGTTGAAAGAGTCAGTCAAACTATCATAGAAAAAGTACGCCGGAGAAGGAAAGGGGTAGCCGAAACATACTTGTAATATCTGGCAAGTTAAACCTCTCGAAGATCAAACCGCAGTGTGTGCCCCAGCCGGTAACTCTCTTCACAGGAGCTTCCAGTCTCAAGAATGCTCCCTCTTGGATTGTAGCAGCAACCTCAGCCCCGACACCAGAGTTCATCATACTCTCGTGGACAACTATCGCCCTGCCGGTCTTGCGGACACTTTCGAGCACGGTTTCACGGTCCCACGGGTAGATTGCTCGCAGATCAATAAGCTCAATGCTTGCACCAAAATCCTTTTCGGCTTTGGCAATAGCCTCAGAACAGAGATACAGCGGTTGGCCGTACGAAACGACTGTGAGGTCCTTTCCAGGTTTGAGAATATCCGCCTTGTCCAATGGCAGATAGTACGATTCTGTTGGCACGTACTCAACTGCAGCGCGATAGAGAATCTTCGGTTCCATAAAAATGACCGGGTCATTGCAGTTGAGGATAGCGTTTAATAAGAGACCTTTGGCTTGTGTGGGCGATCGTGGCATGACAACCCGCAGACCGGGGACATGAGTGAATAAAGACTCTGGTGACTGAGAGTGGTATCTGGTGGTAGTGTATATTAGTAGCGTATCACTAGGTATACCGCATAAATTCGCCAGGAAGGGCCACCTACAGAGCACCGTGCCCGACGGCTCCGCAGGGCATTCTGACAACCAAACCGCCAATATTTCCACCTGTGGCACCTTCTCTGAAGCGAAACTTCGCAGCCTCATTGACAAGCTGGTCAAAAGCCGGAAAGACATAATCCGCAAACTGAATTTCCGCTACGGGCTTGAACCCTTCTGCAGCCGCACCAATACCGAATCCCACAATACCCTGCTCAGTCAACGGAGTGTTGAACACTCTCTCAGACCCAAATTCCGTCTGCAGATCCACGGAGCATCGAAAGACGCCACCAAATGCGACATCTTCGCCAAACAGCAGTACCCTTTCGTCGGCGGAAAGGGCCGTCCGGAGAGCAGAGTTGATAGACTGATATAGATTCAATCGTTTCGTCGACGCATTTTTCGGTAATTCTGAGTTATTCGAGAGTGTAGCCGCCGAGTGATGCAGAAGGGGAGTCGCCTTGTAGTCGATGGGGAGGTTGAGCCGTGCGCCGGGAGGAGCTTGCGATGAATATGGGCGACGAGGACTTAGAGAGCCCAGAAGCCGTCGAGAGGATTGACGCGCGGAAGCCATTTTCCTGGTGTTTTGTTCCCTAGCTACCCAAAAAATATATCGACGAGGTGTCCCAAGCCTCTGATGCCAGGTGTGTATTTTCTACAAATTTCCGTCTCTGGGAGGCCGCAGGTGGGAATAATAGCTTCGGTTTCGCATCTCAACGTCGTGGCTCCAAGGGCCGCGATTAACCGCTCGGCCCTCAAGGTGAGATAAGATCCGATGATAAACTTTTCACCGCCCTGAGGACTTGTCGAGAAGAGCTGGCAGCACATCCCACCAAGAATCCCAAAATGCTGCTTTGCTACGAATCCGCAACACTCTACGCCTATTGGAAACCTCCCGCTCCCTCCCTTGGCTTCGACTCTGACAACCTGGCCTTGTAGCACAGCGAGCCGCCGCGCAGATTCTGCCGGCCTCACAGCCGCCGGTTCTTGGCAGTTTTGCTGACATCAGCACCCCCGGGATAATTACGTCACGTTTTATCACTGTGCTCAAAGCGTATATCAAATTGTTCTGGGTATATTTTGGCAAATCCCAAGTTATGAGTCTATCATGGCATCGTCTTCTATCATGTCTATTGGCCGTTTGTCTAGAGTTGTCTAGAGTACTAACAAGCAAAACCCCGCGCCGCAGAGTATAGCTAATTTCCTTGCCCATCGATCAATTCGAATCCACTTGAATAGGTTGCTTTTGCTTGATCTCTTCCTTTTCGTACTCCTTCGCCGCATTCTGTATTATCTGGTTCTCCCAGCCCGTCATCGCCTGGATGAAGAACTGCTTCTGAAGTTCCCGAGGAGCGGGCTCACCCGCCCTGCCACGGCGTTTTCTCGAGTCAACGGTCTCCATAATGGAGGCATTGTCACCGTCGATCTTGTGCCCATATAGGTCATCATCGTGAATGGTAGAGGTAAATTCGTAGGTTCGGAATTCGGTGTTTGCCCAGCCGGTGCCTGGCCAGACGGGCGACGGACGGACATTAGTATAATTATTCGGACTAGGTTTTTTCTTCGTGACTTTGTACGTAGAACGAACAAAGAAAGATGAGAAGTTGGCCATGGTTTCCTTTTTCTCAAGTTGGCAGAAAGGGGATGAGAATACGAAAGGGCAATATAGGGGAGGGGAAACGTTTTCAGTGGTATAAGCGCCAACCACACCGCTGCACAGGTACGGTAAAGGTCGGGTTAAAGGGAAAAAGCCGGAACATACCTGTATATAGTGTACTATCTTGCCAATCCTCCGTGAAATAATGCAAAAAGCCACCATGAGATACCACGGCGATTTCCTTTTCTGTCCTTGCCTTCAACCATCTGCGCGCTTCACGTGCACGGGACGAGATGGCTTTAGCATCTGGGGCCCATTTCGGTTGAGTCTGCAAGAACCTTTGTAAGTCTCTGTCCCAGTTCCTCTAAGACAAGAACAGCTGGTGTCACCCACCTTATCATTCCAGCCCTCCATCACCAAGGAGAGATCTACCGGTAGGTCCTTTTCCCTCACCTCCTTCTCCAGCGCCTCTAGGTCACTGCCGATGTCGCATGGCACATCGCTCGTTTCCTGAAGGTGCGGCAAAGCGACGACCTTTAGCCCTTTCTCCCGCAACGGCACTTCAAACACCAACAGCGCAGTGTAGATGGTCCTTCGGAGCGGTGATGCAACGATCAGCTCGACTTCTGAATGAAAGGGGAAATTCACGAGTAGATTTCGGCATTGAGTTTCGCCGTGGGGTGTCAGGAGAGGATCGGGAAGGATATGGTTAGCATGGTTGAGGTTGTGGTAGCCCTGGTTGAGAAAAAATAGGCATCAGTTATAGGGAAAAAAAATTGCAGAATAATTTGTTTTCAAGCCGACTATACCTGAGCATGGCGGACGCAATGTAAGACGGGTGACATCTCGGGGGCTAGGGTGTCGACTCGGAGCTTCGGCTTTGAGTTCTAGACGATGTAACGAAGGATCGCGGTCCGCGTGCGGTGAAACCTCCTGCTTCGAGTAAAAGTGCAGCTGCGCGCAGGCAAAAAAAAGTATTTACACTACCCCTGCTCTGATGCCCTTATCGGTAGAGGGGTTGCGGGGTTGAGAAGGGGGGGTGAGAGCTCCGCGAAGGGATTTGAACCAGGGGACAGAATATATAATTATTTCAACAGTAGGATCTTGCCGAGTCGACAGACCAGTAACTATAAAAATAATCCCAAGAAGAAAAGAGTGACAGAAATGTTGGGACCACGACTCCACGATTTGAAGGCAGACCGCAAGAGTCACGAAAATTGCGGTGATTTTGACTTGGGACGGATGCCGTCGCTGATTGGCCAGGCACGGCAGTAAGAAGCGGTTGCTGAGTCATCCACCGGGTGGCGTGGAAATCGAATTTTGGGTACGGAGATTTTTATGAATATAACAGAGAAGAGAACGCCGTAGCATGCAAATAGTATTAGGGCTCATAAGTTCTTTAACCTCTATGACATAAACCTCCGCTGATGCGTGCATGAAATCGAAATCGAAAAACAAAATCCGGGGAAATCGTGAGAAATCACATATCTACGGCGTACCAACATGACACCGTCTCTCAAAACATAGTCTCCTTTTATGCAACGCCAAATCCTTTAGAATTCTCGAGCGCCTTATCAAGCTTTTCTTCTAATACCGCGCGGGAAGAATATTCCGGGAGTAGAAGCCTGCCAAAACACGTCGAGCTTGTCGGAAGCCGCTGAGCAAAACGATTAGCCTCACCCGCTAGATCACGTCAAATGCATACGTACCTCGTCACCACTGCCATTTTTCATTATGACAAACAAAATGCTAGATATTCCGTTAACTGGCACTCGGTCGCTGGCAGTAACAAACTCCAGGAGCTGGCTCCTTTTCTCTTGGGTATAACTCTTGACAACTGCCCAAAAGTGCTTTATGAATTGGTCTTGTGGCTGGAAGCCTTCATAACGTGCGTGTTTCTCGAGCTCGTCCATATCAATCTCCTGGATCCCTTCGATTACGGTCTTCAGGGCTTCGGGTGTGAAAAGTGAGAGAGCCGTTCGATCTAGACATGTATAAAAACCACGAGCAAAAGCCTCATATTGCGGCCTAATAGATTTGTCGGTGAGCCAAAAAATATAATCCCTGACAAACTGTTCTCGATTGGCATTCGTAACAAGCGGTGCTTCGTGCTCCGGAGGGGAAGGGACACGTCGTTCTCGTGGTTTGGATGAGGATCCCTTTAAAATGCTTGACAGATGCCCGTCCTTGCGATTCGAACGATGGTCGCCCGCGCTATCCTGGAGCATTGACATTCCATGCTCAGGTAAATCAAAATTCTCCGTGGCGTCGCTATCCGAGGAAGCGGCGAATGATTTGAACCTGGTTCTATTCCAAGTCACGCCTCGTTCCGCAGAAGGCCACGGGTCATTTCGGTCCACTGTGGTCATGTCCACTGTCACAATTTTTCCAAATGCATCAAAACTGAATTCATATGTTCTCATGAAAATGTCGCCAACGTCACCATCACTCCATGAGAGAAGCTCACCAAGCCCCCTTTCCAAGTCGTCCCACCCGTTTTTGATATGTTCGAGCTTCTTGACTTTGCGGTCAAGTAGCTTCATGTAAAGGGCGAGTGGAAAGTTAACGGGAAGAGTGAGACCATTGAAAACAGCAAGAGACATTAGTAAACCAAGCAGCTCAAATTTGTACAGGGGTTCGAAAGAACACGGCTGGAACCAAGAAATATGATCTCGGCCCTCCAAAGTAAACATCCCATAAGCAGGGTCCAGGGCTTCGGCCATTACAACGCGAAAGAATTCCTGTTGAACTCCCCCATGATCGAGACCTTCTTCCCCTTCATCCATCCCCATGGATACTCTAAGTGGTCGCATGAGCTCCCGCTTCTCGCGTCTCCATACCTGGTTGAAAGCGTCCATCAATGCGTTATCACGTCGAACAACAAGGCACAGATATGACGAGATAGACGTCTTGAGCCTCGCAAGTAGGCCAATGTCGTCATCTATTGTTATAGTATTTGAAAAGGCAGTTTGGGTCACATGTCGAGACGTAGTCATCGCGGTTTCGTAAGATTTGGACATCACGGAATAGTTGAGAGAGCGAAAATATGTTACCAGGGAAGACGGAGGAAACATGAACGGATACGACAAAAGGTGTACTGTGCGATTATTGGAGACAAACGTAAGCCATTGCACTGGCATTTCCATAGGGTCTAACCTCTCGAATAAAAAAAGAGTGTGAAAATCCTCTGGCAATAAACCCAGTTTGGCTCTATGTTGGTACAGCGAAGCCAGTAGTTGCAAAGCGCCGCCAGCAGCACCAGACTTCAGCAACTCAGGCCTTCCATCCCATTCATTCAGTAGCAGACTCTTAAGCCATTCCACTGCTACCATGGGCATCGTTGGTCGGCGTCCAACCTCGTGAACACTAGATACCGGCTTCAAGGATCCGGGCGTCGGAGTGATACAGGATTGGATATATTTTATGATGAGGTCCAAGGGGCTCAAAGATCCAGGTTTCCCTAAGTCAGGGATCGAGGTGGTCCTCAATTTCGAAATTTCGTAGAATGCAAGACGAGCGGATATTACACGAGCTAATCGGCTCATGAGCCGAAGTGCTAAGCTTTGCTCGAACTTGTCCGCAGCCTCCGTCAATAGCCGCCTAGCAGCTGCAGAGGTCCTTCGCAGCTCAGAATCAGGTAGAACTGTCCCTGCAGAACGAATCCGCCGCATCGTTTGCCATGTCTGGGGATCCAGCCGAGGGATAGAACTCGACAATGCAAAAAGAGCGATGACAGTGATGTAAGCAGCATCTGAGTCCGAGACATGGTTTTGGGGTGGCCGGAGGTCGTGACACGATTCACTGCTCCGCAAAGCAGCCCTGCTCGCCGTGGAGCGCCAAATAAAGCGACGGTGATTTTTAGAAGAGGTAGAAAATTCCTTCGGAGGAATAAGAAGTTTTTCTAGGCACATCCATAGGCTATTTAAAGTGATTTCCCAAGGGCAAATACGATAGAGCTTTCGAAACATGCTCTCTAGGTTCTGAGTGTCCAGATGTACGAGTGTATTGGGCCGGCTATTAAGGCCAGGGCCTTCAGAAGTAGGTCGGAAAGAACGCAGGAGCTGGTCTGGGTTGCTAAGGACGAAGAACAAACTCTGAGTAACAAATGGAAATATCTGTCTTTGGCGAGGTGTAGCGAATTGCCAGTCCCAGGGTTCAGTATAACCGCGTAATTCCAGCTGAAACATCTCATTTTTCCACGTCGCTTCGTCCTCTTCTGACTCAAACATCATCTTCTCCAAGCTGTCAACTGTATCCTTCGATAGTATGGAAAGACTTTCAATCTGAAGCTCCGGTTCTGGACCCAACTGAGGCTGTCGGTGCAAAGTCGGAAGTTGAGGTGGAGAGCGGGCAGGTGAAAACGGTTCAGACGGCGAACGGGTGCCGTCCGAATATAAACGGGGCCGAGCTGACGGGCTCATAGGCTGTTCAGCGGAAAGCTGCCCATATATTTCCTCCGTTTCACATTCCCTCCGTCTATGTTTCTGCGATCGATGTTTTATAGGAGGTGGCGACGGGAGGTTTCGTGAGGCTGTAGTTGGCGTATTACTTGTTGCAAGCCTTCGAGAGGACTTTTTATCAGTTTTCGGAATGTCGTCGGAAATGGGTCTCAACGATTGTTTCCAGGGGTCGAGTTCTCCAAGGGAAAGCCGCTTTACTGGTTGTCCCGGGACTTTCACTTCGAGTGTTGTAGGAGTCATATTTGCAGCCGTAGACGATATACTAGGTGTTTTCGGCGGTAACCGGTCACTCGAAAAGGCCGTTTTGTGAGTATTGGTTGGCCTTTCCTTTCTTGGGGGTTCTTTTGGTGTGGACAAGGCGTCCGGGGCCGATTTTTGCGCAGGTGAATCTCCTCCTTTGGGCAATGAACGAGAAGTGTATGAGCCTGGGATCCTCCTCAACGGTAGCCATTCAACCATTCGAACTGAGAGCGTGTCGAATAAATTCTGGGTTATCGATTTCGGGTCTTTTAAATTCTTAGGCTGTGGAGCTTCCTGAGATTGGGTTTGCGCACCATCACTCGCTATCACATCCGGCGAGCCTGAACACCCATGATTATCTGAGGTCAGGTGCTCGTTGCTTCGTCTCCGCGGCTTATTCGGATTCAGATCCTCTCCGTTTGTGGCTCGAGGTCGGTGATCACGGTGCATGTGCTCGAAGGATTTCCGCCTTCCCGAAGAAAGTAGCGGCGGGGGCCGTTCATTTGTCCAGCGCAGACCATCGTGTACAAAATCCGCTGCCGGCGCATTGCGACAGAGTCCGGCCTCTGGGTCATCCTGGCTGGCCAAATAGCAAGCAAGCGTTCGAGCACTCAAATCATTAAAATTCCGAAAGGGAGCATTAGCAGCTCTCCTCCTGAAGCTGAGACAGGTTGGCGTGGTGCAATTAGGTTCCTTGCACCCGTGGAGAAGCTGGTTCTTATACCTAAAGGGCAAACTACGGTCAGTTCACTCAACTCGTTGTTTGGCGAGTCAGCTTACACACCTTCTCACAAGAATATTGAAATTTCGCTGGCGCTCATCCCTGTGCCACGACAGTATCCTCGCGGGATCATTCACCGTCACGGTGTTCTTCAGGATAACATCAGGCGTGCCATGCGGAAGCTTCGAGAAGTGGAGAGCCCTGTCACCACCGGCCGAGCTGTGTCCAGGATCAGAAAACCCTCTTGCGCTCCCCTGCAATATGGTCATCACGGCTCAGTCGATCTCATCGTTGGACGACCTCGATAGCAATGATGGGCAATGCTGTTTCGCGGATGCAGTGCTCGTCGACCTGCCCTGGCATCGCGACTTTGGCCATCTCCAGCAGTGACGGACTGCTTACATAAGCCGGGCTAGGGCTGCGGTATCGTATGGTAAGCGGACCACAGAAAACGTCATTTTTTGCGGCGAAATCAAACTTCGATTGCTGATAAACTGATAACAGAGGGGCTGCACTGCGTCTTGTGTTCTTCTTCCAACGGGACTATTGCTTTACTCTCCCTTTGCTCATTTGGACTCGCAGCTAGACATCTATCGGGTTTTACGATTTCAAAATGCCTTCCACCGCAGATATGGTGGGTGCTCCCGGCACCCATCCGTTTACCTGCAACTCCTGTCAGGTGGCCTTTCGTGGCAGCGATGCCCAGAGAACACACATGAGAAGCGACTGGCAGTACGTACGACTGTGTTCTTTCTCTTGCTTGCTCTATACTGATATACTGTGTCCACCAGCCGATATAATTTGAAACGTCGAGTGGCGTCCCTCCCTCCCTTGTCGTCCGAAACTTTCGCCGAGAAGGTTCTCAGTGCACAGGCATCGAATTCAGCTGCCGCTGCTAGAGCAACTTTTGAGAAAACTTGCACAGCATGCCAAAAGACGTATTATAGTGAAAATGCCTATTTAAATCACATGGGAAGCCAAAAGCACCGACTCAAGGAAGCGTTATTGAGGAAAAACGGAGGGCATCTGGATGATTCGGCATCCGTTGTCAGTGGTGCGTTCTCTATGGGAGAGCCAATAAACATACCTCCAAATGTTGTTTCTCCCGAAACTATTGTTGAAGAAGAATTCTCGGCCATCGTCGACGGAATGAAGGAGACTTCTATTGGTGCCAGCGATCCAGTGACGGGCAGACCACACCGGCCAAGCCAATCTCAAACCAGCGACGCTCGCCGGCCGTCAGTAACCAGCAAAACAGACAGCGACGAAGTCACAGTGTCTCGATGCCTCTTCTGCAACCACAACTCCACAGACATAGATGAGAGTATTTCGCACATGCATAAATCACACGGATTGTTTATTCCCGAACAGGATTATCTGGTTGACTTGGAAGGATTGATTAAATACCTTCAGGCTAAAGTCATGCAGAACAACGAGTGTCTTTACTGTCACAAACTGAAAACCACGACTCCTGGCATTCAAACCCATATGAGAGACAAGGGTCACTGTATGATTGCATTTGAATCTGAAGAAGAAATGATCGAGATTGGCCAGTTCTACGACTTCACAAGCACATATTCAGATGGAGAGGAAGATTCGTCAGATCAACCTCGGAACGGCGCTGCTGATGGAAGTGCGGAAGAAGACGACGGTTGGGAGACTGATACGTCCGTGTCATCTCTTGATTCTGATGAGTTAGGTGCTGTCCCGATTGACGACCGTTCACACCAATATTTGAAGCTCTCGAAGCATAAGCACCACTCTAATAATCCACGATCCCACCGTAACGCTGACGGCTTCCATTCGCATGCGCACGAGCACACAAATGCAGTTTTCTATTCTGATTTTGAATTGCACTTGCCATCCGGTCGTACCGCCGGTCATCGGTCACTTGCCAGATATTACAGACAAAACCTCCATCACTACCCAACCCCGGAGGAGCGTCTGTCACGTCAGCAGGCAATAGAGGCGGGGCCTTCCGGTGAATCTCAAGAGGGCGAGGAAGCTGCTGACTCTCAAAATAAGAATCGCGCTCTTATTTCTCGGGCCAATGGCGGTATTGGGATGCTTGGTGCCACGTCGAGCCAGCGACGAGAGGTTCAGGCTGCAGAGGTGAGAGATCGGAAGCGTCAACAGAGGTCGGCACGCGACTTTCAGTGGGCTGTTGCAAAGAAGGGTAATCACCAGAAGCATTTTAGAGTGAGTTTTAAGTTTTCAGTTCTCTGACTTTGATGCTCTTATTGGGTTGGTTCAGAATCCCTAACATTTCATGATAGGATCCGCTTCTTCAGTGAGCACACTGGGATGTCAATGGTGCCGAGGTTCCGTGTATATCCTGGGATAGCTTTTCCGACAACGCATCCGCACCTCATTAGTTCGCTCTGACTAATGTCCCAAGTTTGTCTTGCCTGTGGTGGATTTAGGCATCCATGACTCCGCAGGATACCTGGCATTATTACAATGTATAGCTATGATCGTACCTCAGCAACCATAAATGATATGGAGAAACATGCATCCAAGACTTCCCGGTCATAGATACTGACATCGTGATATGATGTGGTTCATTTAAAATTTCTCTGTCGCACAAACCACTAACCAAATGTATCTCTTGTCTTCCAAGTCCGCGCTCACTGCGGTTTTGGTAATATCCCAGCCAGCCCTTGCGTTCATGGAGGCACGGGCTGAGAAGGGGTAGAAGTACGGAATTATTCAAGTGCCTATTCCAGAGCGTCATCGGCTGTTGTTCACTAATAGAAATCATCCAACAATTCATGTGAACAAGTACACAACCCTTCAAAGCCATCACTGATCTCTGCCTCAAGATCGAGTTCTGACAGACGACAAAGCTTCCTCCAAAGGAAATTTCAAAAGTAATGAATTAATCGATAGACAACATCCAAAATCACATCCAAAATCCCACCCAAAAAAAAGCAAAAAAAAACGAAAAGGAGGTCACAAACTGCCCAAACCCCGAAAGACTTCGTATCCTCATTAACTCATTACCATGTACTCCGTAAATTCTCATAATACTCAAAGCATTGCTCTTAGTTCAGGCTTCAGAGCCAACTTGGTCCATCTCTCCCAAGCTTCCATGCATGCACTTCCCTTTTCATTCAGGTCCTTATTCATCGGCAGTTGGCGCGTCCACGACATCAGAGTTTCATAGGCATTGCCGTCATACTGTCCAATCGCCGAGCAGAGACTGGCATCTGTAAAATCCCACGCGTCTGTCAATGCAATCGCATCTGGCAAGAGCTCATCTAGCAAGTAATTAACGCAGGAAGATATCTGTGCAAGTTGGTCTCGACGGATGTAGTTGCCGTCAACGAAAGATATGGCATCGTAGGACTGGGGATGGACTATCATGGTTAGAGCGAATACGGAGCGAAGTCGAGAGAGTGCAGCGTTAATCGCAGGGTCGTTTATTCGAGAGACTCCGTGGATGAACTCTTGGAGGACCACAAGCTCCATGTATGCTCGTGCCGCGGCGATGATGCCCATCATATGCTGATTCCATGCTTTAGCAGGAGAGAGACCTCCGTTCCTCTGTGACTTTTCAATTGCCTCATCGCATTTGATTAGGAGCCGGATTGCACGATGCTCGAAGATGGAGAGTTGAACTTCCGGGTCCAAGAATTGTTCATTTTTCGCTTGGCAGTAATGAATTTCATCGCCCCCTGCATACATGTTAAATGCTTTTTCAAGATCGCCCATGCGCGGGTCGATTCGTCTGCCCACTTTTAGAACCTTGAGGCATTTCAACAAGTAACGGCCGACCTGTTGATACATGACATAATTCTCACCCTCAAACGTGGCCGGAGCCGCGGCTTCAGCGACAATCGACGGCAACCCGCTCGTCAGAATGTAGCCATGCCCACCGCAGCATTTTCTCGCATCCTCGGTCCCGTCAGCGGCGACTTGAGTATTCCACGCCTTTAACCCTGCAAGAAGCATATGATAATAGCCCAAGGAACCAAAGTCCTGGGTTTCTCCCACATTCCTAAGGCTCGCATACAATCCTTCAAGAGTAGGAGCTGTAAATAGAATTGCATATGCTCTCGAAATTATCGTAAACAAGCGAAAGTTCTGTGATCTGTAGGAAATAATCGTCGTTTCCGAGCCATCTGCATTCTCTTCACCGTTTGGGCCGAGCCCTTGCTCACGTACTACCGAAAACCTGGTCGCAATGGTGGCTGCTTGTGCGAGCTTGAATCCGGACCCTTGTGCTATGGTAGCACGCGCATATAGCATAGTAAGATATGCAAACTTATCGTGCTTGGGCTTGTTGTAAGTGCCGTCCCTGTCCACACTGGCATGCCTCATCAACAGCCAGTCTCGGGGGATACGGACATTGTGGAAAATGGCATATCCGTTGGTGGTTCCATTATAACCCATTTTCATTCCTATATCACCAAGTTCGACGCCCGGCATTGGAGAAAAGTCATCCAAGTCTCGTAACTGAATTATAAAGGGGTGCACTCCGTAATCCTTTCTGGCAATTATTAGCCTTGCCATTAGGATGACATGGGTGCAGGAGGACGCCATAGCACCGGGCCAGAATTTGGCCGCCGTAAACGTTGGCGTGTTCACGACAAATTCGTCCGTTTTCGTGTCCAAAGTCGCTGTGGTCTCTATGCCTCGAACAAAGGTTCCGTGCGCTAGCTCTGTTTGGCAGTAAGCCCCATTGATTGTGCCCGATCTTGCAAGCGGAAGCCAATATGCCGCTTGCTCTGAGGTAGCCTGTTCCTCAATTGTGGGTATGAACATCATGTAATGAAGGCCATATGGAGTGCAGTTGCTCAGGGTATATCGTTGATCCATTCCCGAGAAGAAGTCATGATCGTGCAGTAAACCATCGACGAAAGAGGCCGTTCCCAACCGTACTCCTTCTCGATAAACCCCTTCACGGCTAACATCAGCATATTCCCGGGGCAGTTTAGATTGATCCGCAGTCCCAGTGGCTTTTTCGACTCGGCGGAACGCCTCTCTTCGCTTTAGGACAGTCTGCTCACTAGTTGCTTACTGTTAAAACATGCGGATAAATGGGATTTCGGGTATTGTCCTTACTCCTTATAAATGATGCACGTTAACTTGTAAGGATTGAAAGTAGCACTGGCCCGGGCTTGGGCCATCAGCCGGGTTTGCTTGTTTTGGACGGTCAAGGAACCCATCACGTCAACACAGTGTGCAGCTGACATGTTATCTGAAAGAGTTTGCAATTGTTAACTCAATCCCGCAGACTGTCATTGATAACAAGAAAATAATTCGAAAGTGATCCTAATTGGTATCTGTTAATGGGGGAAAGGTCCCAATATAAAGCCCCCGAGGGGATGCGCCCCGCCCCCATCGCCTCCATATCCTCATCCCTTGAAACAGGTGATGGCCTCGAAAGGGGCTAACCGTTCGGAACTCCACAGGGCATCGCCACGGACCTAGCTAGCTGCAGCCCGAATATCATGTTCACAAGTCATCTGGGCTGATTTAGAAAACCAGGTGGGAAGAAACCTGAGAAAGAGCAGCCACTTACGCAACCAATCAGGATAATACCGGGACAGGTTTTGATAGTAATGGCAGTCTCACTTGCCGTGTCCGTTACAGTACGACAACATCCAGGAGTCTCGCTGTATTTAGCCTGCATGAACCTGCAGGAGGGGCGGGGAAAGGGGGAAGGATGTGAGATATCAAGGATTCGTTGAGAAAGCACAGCCGAGCAAACAGAATGCAGTATCTTAGCAACTAAATCCACTCCACGCCCGGAGTGCTCGAAGCCTCCCGTGCTTTTGCAATTTTCGGAAACTCCCGAAGATCTGAGCCCCAAGAATGGTGCCGTGCTACACCTTGCGAAGCTTTCCCATTTGCCAAATGGAGTGCTGGAGCCTTGAGGCACCGTGGTGTTTCTGGCACATCACGCCATATGATGCATTCCCCGCCTCACAGCAAAGCGGAATCAGTTCCTGGTCCGACAGCGCGGCACGGAGGGGCATATGGTATCAAGGTGCCCATGCATTAGTGACAAAACGCATACTCCCCATTTGGTAGTTCGGGCTCCTCGAAAGATTGCCGCCAGAGGCCTTCGGGTTGATACATCCGGCCAAGACCCCGTAGGATGCAATCAGGAGAATGGCTGACCACCCTCCAACTGGGACCGGCATCGGATCAGCGCTTCACGGTGCCTGTTTTAAAGCATGTGGAGAAAGTGCATATGATCATCGATGTTTGAATGCTGGTCTTCGAGGCCCCCGAAATGCGGCTGAAAAGGCACCAGGGTATCGTGTACGTCCTTCTTTTGGGCACAATATTGGTCATATAGTTTGTAAAACGCCAGCATACCCCGCAATGCTCTTTTGGAGAGGTATACACTCGAATAGAAAGCGTTCTATTCTTGTCAAGATGCCGGGCGATCAGCATATGTCATCGGTTGCCAGGGATCGTATTCGAGAAACCGGTAACTAATCATCTGAAGAGATAAATTTTCCGAAAGAGATGCTAAGCGATAGCGTACTTCACTGCAGCTGACAAGGATATCTGGTCGAATCGTGTCCAGAGGTTCCAAGATCAGAGAGTTTAGGAGGAGCGAGCCGATGCGAGAGGATGCATGGTGACCAAGCAAGCTAGTCGTTTAGCTGCGTATGAAGGCGGCGACAAGAAGGAAAGACTAGCATAGGATCCCCCATCTGACGTTTGATCTGTGCTCCCCATTAGTTTATCGCAACCTGACCTGGGGTTTGGCCGAGGCTGACGCTTTGTGACGCGGGATACTGGACGAGGGTCAGCCGCAAGGGCAGCAGCTTCTGGGTGTGCAACGGCGAACTTGATAGCCGCCCAAGCGGATGGTTCATGCATGGAATGAGCCCATGGAATGGCCGTCGTACTGGCCAGGGATCTGCGCGGATTTGTCGCGGCCTGGATGTCGGGTTCTTGGGCCAACGTCGAGGTTATCGGTGCGGTGGTGTGCCAGAAAGTCGATCCCGGCAGTAGTGGTTCAAGATGCATCGAACATCCAGCAGCTGAGTTGTACGGACTCCTGTTGCTCGAGAGGTGGATATGGTGGGAATATCGAGACTGGTGAAGCTCGTTAACTATCGGCAACTAGTCAGTTGGTTACATACGGAGTGAGGTCGGGCAATTCCGTGCGCATGTTCCATCAGCGCCCAACATGTCCATCTGGCTCACGGTTTGCCATGGATTTTGACATATTCTCCGTTCCCATTTTTAGACGAATGCCGTCAAAGTGGCTCCGGGGCTAAAGCATGTCACGGACGGTTGGCAGGCGCTTTTCAAACTTTGATACGACGCGGGCCGCGTTCCATGCAGCCAGGCTCTGGAGCCGAGAGCTGGCCGCAGCACTGACACACAAACCGAGATTCCTGCTTCCGCGTGGGGTTTTGGACCGCGGATTTTCCATAGACATGAAGCTATCCTGTTGGGAATGCTGGCAATTTTCGCTGACGTGGTACAGCATCAGCAAGCCGATAAGTTACCCGGATATCGTGATCTGCGAGTCACTCGAGATATAACTAATACCCCCTCCGTACTCGGTAGTCAACGAGCTAACTATCTCGCTCTCCGGAGATATACACGAGCAAAGCAAGTCTCGGCCTATGTAGTGCCAAACATTTGGTTGGGCACTGGTTATTTGCTATCAACATACCCAATGGGATACAGAGTACGCATCTAGTCTTATGATTCCGCGTGGCTAGAAGCTCGAGTCCGTTCGGGAACATCGCATATTCGCCTTAACGGATTACGAGGCAGAAACCTGGTTGTTTGGCCCTGCCTGTGAGGGGTGTGCATCCTCCATATGTGTGTCGCCAACGGATTCCTTATGGCCTTCCGCATACATTGCCAAGCTGAATTACCTAGTAAAGGCCCCCACGGGTGCTCAGACATGTCTGATTTCTACCTGCTTGGATGAAATCGTACCCCTGGAAGCAGCGGAAATCAAGACAGCCGTCCGGCATGCGCTTACATACTTTGCTGTACATACATACATACCAATCGCCCATGCCAGGGGCGAAGTGGAAATCCGCAGTCTCTGGGTAGCCATCCGCGATATCAGGCAAGGTACTCCGTACTTGGGCAAGTCATTGGTCCCAGGGATTTCAGTAGCTGCAGATGCAGTCCCCTTTTCCTAGGGCCGTGAGCAGGGGCAAGGGTGCAATAGACCGAGTACAACGGGTAGCATGCTTGCTAGAATGCGTTGATTGTGTATCTCGAAAACCAACCCATGACCCGCCCCGGCGCATATGCCTGAACCGTCTTTTCGATTTAACAGATATTCTGAAATAGAGAGCGTAGTGCCAGAAGAAGCATATTGGCTGTCTGTAGTTTCAAGTAGAAGTGGAAAAGAGATGCTGAGACAAGAAAATATTATACATTGTTTTGATCAACTCCCGAGTGCTTAGCCACGCTGAAGTCACAAAATCGACTTAATATACTGGTTTCAAGCGCCACAATAGTCGTTCCGCTTCTAATTCATCCTGATAGTCCTTGTCAAATGCAAGGCGGAGCTGGTGGGCGTATCTTTTGCTGCTCATATTTACCCACACCGCTCTCGTGTAGTCCCAGTATTCGGGTTTGAACCCTGCATTCTCCCAGTCAACAATGCCCGAGAGTCGACCCCCATCGAGAAGGAGGTTAGCGAGGTGCAGGTCAGAGTGAGTGAAACAAATTTCATGTTCCTTTTCGTAAAGTAGTGAAAGTGGCCGTTCCCTCCGAAGCTCCTCGAGCCCCTCGGTAAGGTCATCCAAAAAAGCGGTTTTAGTTGCATACGGCCCGTATGGAATATGACCAATTCGATTGTCTGTAATCGGACCACCAGTAGTGTCGCAAATAAGACTGCGATGGCAATTCTTGATGCGGCGATATTGAGAGACACATTTTCCCAAATCTTTTGCAAGTTGTTCCCGTTCCTCATATGTCATTAAATAGTAAACCTTTTCGGCTGGTATCCCTGGCACTGTTGTCATCAACAAGAATCCAGTCCCATGCTTGTCACGGGTGAAATCAATTAATTGAGGAGCGGGGATGGTCGTATGTTTCTCAACAAGCAATAGGGCATTAGCCTCATTTTTGGAAACGCTCCCACCATATTTCAAGCAGAGGCCGAACGGGAGAAATTTGACGCGAGCAACCCAGTTTCGCTTTGAAGGGGCCACTGCCTTCACAGTCAAATTGTAAATTGCGGATAGCAAGAAAGCTGGTAATATAATAGCAAGAGCTCGCAGGAAGGAGACGCCGATTTTTCCTAGGCGCCGTTCATCTATAGATGAGTCAACCCCGTGAATTGCAGAATTTGAAAATGCGCAGAAAGGGAACATCGACGTAAGCCAGACCTTCTGGTACCTTCGGCAGCCCGTTTTGGACTTGCTCTTCAAAGGATTGGAGACGTCTTATAGATGCAAATGCTTTTTGAACATCAAGCAAAAAGCCTTCTGGCAGGGGCAAACGGGTTTCATCTGACGATGATGGTTGGGCGTAAAATTTCTCGTCATAAAGTCCAGTTACCGAGGAGTCTCCATAATGGCTTTTTCGGACATTCCACTAGCACGCTTAAGGTTAGAATCCGTAGTTACGCAAAAAGGGATTCGAGGAGATGCTAACGTGTGGCTCGCGAGAACGGGTATGGATCTTTCGAATACTTATTCCTCCATCTCGAAAAGCTGCTCTTACAGGCTGAGACATTAGCCATAGATTTTTCAGCTGATTTTCCTGACTATAGCATTTTAAGAGCAAGAACAGTTCATTTGAAGTCTCCGGGGATAAAACAGCGTCGAGATGAGGTCGCAAGGCTCCCTAACATTTCCAGTAAGTACATAGTTTGATTGAAGCGAAGGAGACATACTCCAGGCAATAAATCGGGATCATCCACGATTTGGGGCGGCACAATATACGTAGCTTGAAGGCCACTGTCCAGGCCCGACACGCAACATCGGCCGTTTTCTCTCTCGCGCAGAGCGGCATCAGCCTCTACAGGTACTTCATGATCATTGGGCAAGACTGCCATAGAATTAGAAGGTATTCTAGGCGAAATCGGACATGGGGTTTCATTTGGTTTACATTTTTGCGCCAGGGTTTGGAAAGCCCGGTTCACTGATCTGAGGTTATCTTCGACACATTTGCCAGGCTCATGGGCGGCTTTCAAAATTAACTGCGCAGCGCCAGCCTTGAATGTAGTGTAGGTAAGAAGAAGCCCCAACTGGAAATGCTCAATTGCCGAGAGTTGGGCAGAGTCGATGGTCTCTCTTGCGGATCTGAGCAGCCTGTCAACGTCAGTCTCTGCTTCATATAACGCTTCATCCATGCTTTGAGCCCATCAGGCACAGCATCAAAAGCGGAGGGCAATTAATAAAGGACAATCCAACTTTGGATTTGTAAATGGAATTGTGGTTACAGGCAGACAACAGACGAAAAAAGAACCAAATATATCCAACTACATAGTCCAAGTAAGGAGTAATAACCAAACTAACAAACCTAACTAACTGGTTATGGCAATATCATAGCAACTAGTCCACAATTCAGCAAAAGGTCCTTATAACAAACCCTACTACCCTAGTACACCCCTTTGCTCACTACATCATGATTGTATGTATATTGGATCGACCAGGAACTTTGCTTGTACTAACTAACTGGTGGGCCTATGGAGCAGTCAAGAAAAGCAGTGCTTTGACTATTAAGCCGTAGTCAAATCGCTTCGTGTGACAGTCTTAACTCCCCCGTAATACGCATGAATGCCCAAGTCTTTCGCTTCCTGTTCGATTTCCTGAATCTTCGGCCACTCAGGCGACAACCCAATGAATCCTCCATCGGCAAGGTCGAAAAGTGCGGCCATAGCCCAGGTACGGCAGGTAAAGAGCCCAGTCACTTTGGTTTCGCGAACGCAAGTCTTGATGGCAGCGATCCACTGGTCATCAATGCTCTCAACGGCACCGACCTTCAATGCAACAAGCAAGCTCTTGGAATATTGAACGTTTTTCGTTTCGACCACATATTTCCAGTCAAATCCGATCAAAGTCTGGTGGAAGAGGATCCCGGATTCGTGATCCGTGGCAACGAGAAGGCCCCAGTGGTATTTGTCGGGCATCCCGGTGTTCCACAGAACGATATACAACCCCTTCGGCTCGATTTTGACTTCACCCGCTCTATTAGCCCCAGGGCCACGGTTGCTAGTACTAGTAGAGGGAGGCTTTTGGGATGTCGATTTGGACTCGTCCGAAGACAGTTTGAAAATTTTGAATCGTCCAAACATCTTCGTAGTGACCAAGAATTAGGGCGTACGGTGTACGGAGTATGTAGGCTTGACTATCAGTCAAGAGTTTAAAAAGGAGATCTGGAGGCGCGAGACGGGGTTTGACAAAACTGGTTGTTGATGGAGGTAGTTACTCCGCCCGTAACAGCAAGCCAGTTGCGGTGTCACCATATTCAGTATCGCACTGAGGGGTGTTTCTGCAAATTGTCGCACATATATTGGTGGATATGCTCAAGGATGAATGCTTTCCTTTAGTTAACTAGTGATTTGTCAGCTCTCACTTGTGATAGACAAGATAACTAGCTGGGCTCAACACCAGAACATTGAGGAATTGAACAAGTTATTTCATAGTTATCCAGCACTCGGATATTTGGAGTCCTTGCCTTCTTGCTCCCACCCTAAACTTTCATCTTAACAAGTCAAACTGCTAGATTTGACTACAGAGTAACTGACTAACTAGTTAACTAGTTAACTGACCTAGCTAACTGAATCCCCACCTTTCAAGTTAAAAATAGACGGCACAGTTCAAGCTCACGTCACCCAATCATGTGGTGACGACGCCCCCAACCTTAAGGCTTGATCGCAGACACAGGCCGTATCACATTCAACACGCCTCTGGCCCCAGTGCACTTCAGTTCTGAAATCCAATTTGGAAGCAAGACACCTGGTTGACTGGCTAGTCAGCTTCCCGCTTTCTTTGTATCTGAGGAAGCTTGACTATTCCGTCTGCCATCGTCCATGTGCCATCAACCGTCAAGTGGAAAGGCTGCCGTTCAACATGCTTGATGAAAACCTTCCCAGTGAGCAACCCTGCCTATCCTAGGAATCTTGTTGGCTAACAGACCTTTCCATAGCATTCTACATCAAGCCGTCAAGCGAGAAACCAAAGTACCAGTCCATTTACTACTTCTGCCAGGGAGGGGAAGAGCCAACGCCCGCATACTCCGTCCGTCGTCTAGACCCGGCGCTGCCGGGGTCGAAGAATCGATACGCTGTCGCATTTTATGACGCATTTTGCCCAGATATTCTCTATGCTGAAGTGCTGTTGATTCCGAAATGGACGCAGCCCTCACTCTCACAGGAGGCCATCCGGCAGAATGGCGGCATACCCCCACCCCCCGAACCGATACTTCCAAGTGAGTTCATTATCCAGCTATACAATCCGGAGCAGCAGGTTTTGGTGCGTCATAAACCGAAATCATGGAACGCTCCAGCGTCGTGGGACTTTGAAATGCCCCAGCAGACCTTCCGTCGTCCCTCAGCCTCTGCTGTAGACCGTACCTTAAACGACCCCGCAGCGTCCGACGTGACCCCGAAGCTGAGATTTAGCTGGCAAAAAGATGGCAAATTCTCCAAGGACCTTACATGCTATCTTACCGGGAAAACAGCCTTCCTTGATGATGCGAGAAAACGGAGTAAAGAGCCTGATATCACCATCTCAATCTTCAAAGGCCTCAAAGAAGTCACGCTATATGAGCCTAATTTTTACCGTGTAGAAATGGAAGACTTCAAAGGCCTGGAGGTCGTTTTGCTATTAGGAGCGGCAGTAATCCGCGATGTCTATTTTGGTCACCTAAAGACTAGCTTCAACATCACGGACCCCCCGACTCCTAGTATCATTGCGGATTCGAAACCATCAAGTACCGCAGTACCAGTAAACGGGGCATCCGTTCAAAGTAATCTTGCTGGAAGGGCACAAAGCAGCCAACAGAACCCTCCCCTGATGCCTCCGCGGCAAACGGCAAAGCCAGTACATGCGGCACGCCCACCACCAGCAGATCCACGCTCCCAGTGGGAGATCGATGCCGAAACAAAACGTCTGAAACAACAAGCCGAAATTGAAGCCCGCGAGCGGCGACAGAAGGAAAAGGAGGCAGAGAAACAAACTAAAAAGCTCCTAGAAGCCGAAGAACGCGAGAAACGAAGGAGACAGGCGCAGATCGACGAAGAGACAGAACGACTCAAGAAACTATACGGCAAAGAGGATAGTAAGTCGCGCAAGAAGAAATCTACTGTCAATCCTCAAAACTCCGCGCGTCCACCCCCGAGCGTGTTGCCACCACGGCCGTCTCAATCCAATCATCAAGGCCACCCATCTATTTCAATATCTACGCCTTCGTGGTTCAGTTCCAGCACAAGACCGCAACCGCCTCAGCCGAATCCTTTGGTAGCAGGGGCTCCAGGACTTAGGCCGCCGGCGCCCAGGTTGAAGGAAAGACGGAGCATTTTTGGTATCCGTTTTGGAGACAATGATAAAGACTACGCAAATGTCTTGTCGAAAAAGCGGAGTTCAATGTTCTAACAGGTGCTTTTTCTTATTCCATTGTACACCATTTCTATATCTTTCATTCTAGACCCTGGGTTTCGGAGCATAGTATCATTGTTCTAGCGCTTTCTAGGCCTTTTTCTATTTCCTTTTTGGACACGTCTGACTACACGACCTGCCTATTACTACCTGATCATGGTTTTGATACCCTAGAATTCTTCTATATGAATCTGAAGTGGATTCGACATGATTACATAGAGTGATGGATTGGAGTAGCCGAAATCTTATCACTCTCCTGTCCCATGACATCAAATACGGGAACTTCCAATCCCCTCCTCTTGAATAACTAGCCGAGTCCAGCCCGTCTTCCGAGCTCCACGCGGGAATGCCACATGGTCATCCATGTCATTCTGCGTGGCTATTTTTCGGAGATTATGCAGCTCATCCCGCCGTTATGGATATTGCAGCGTCAGTGGTCCAAAGGCATGCAAGTTTTGGCGATCCGATTGGGAAAAAATATCAATAACGAATCATACGATGGCAATGCAGGTTGCATGCATATTAACAAAAGATATACGACGTACTACCCTGGAGCGTTTAGAAAATCGACCATATGGCCAAAAATTGGTTCAACAGGGCATCCCGTTGTCAGCTGTGGTGGCTTTACGACATCTAGTTGGTTAGTGGCAGCCGTTTTGCGCCTTCAAGGCTGAATCCAGAAGCAACCGTGGCGAAGTAAAATGAAACTCCGACCTAATGAGTGGTATTCATATTTCAAGAAGGCAAACAGGTCATTTTAGTGAATTGTGATTGAATAATAACTAATACATAGCGGCTATGACGAAGGAAAGTATCAAAAAGAAAATGGTTCCAATACTCCAATAGCACAAGGATACAGGCCACCAAAGAAAGTCCTCTTCGTCTAACCGCTAGAAAGATACAAAATCAATATAGCCATGTCTGGGATAGACATCTTTTCTAGTCTCCTTCTCTTAACTTCAAAACTCTGGCTCTTCTACGTGTCCATCATTACCTCCAGCGTTACCGGAGGGTTCTCTCCGTACTTTGACTATATGAATAGCCCAAACACGACCCTCCAATGCATATTTCCGGAAGCCAAAAATGCCGTTGTCTTGGCCCCCGTCAAACCCGGGTGATAATATCATCTTCAGCTGGCACGGTCCCGGCTCGTACCTTGCCTGGCTACTCACGGCCCACGCCACTTCGCTTTCATCTATCAGATATGCAAAGTGCCGAAAAGGTAACCCTGAGACTCGAGCTCGTGGCTACGCTGCTGTACCCGTTCGTTGCCGTGCGTGATGTTGTCCTGCGACTCATCAAGTGCCGATTAGATCCGGGTATGCATGCCGCTGCTCTTGTGGCTATTTTCGGAGCGATGGTCCTTGCCAGCAGCCTATCATGGCAGGGAGGGGGGTCGATAGACGATCTTGAACCGCGGTTGCCGACGAGACGAGAAACAGCATGCATGGTGGTCATACCATTGCGTCCACGATAACGAATCGTTGAGCCGTACGCGCAGTGTGACATCTTGCCTATAATCTTCATCGTTTCGACTTCTTGGTTTGATAAAAATATGTTTAATTGAGCCAGTCTGACAGCGTTGGAAAGGTTCGAAGAATACCCGTACGAAGCCATTGAGCACCGCCCATCCACAGAGCGAGTGCTGGTTTATTGTGTAACCCAGTTGGTCTTTGGCATCGTATTGCTAGCGAAACGACAGTCCCTGTGGCCAGGGAATAGCTCACGGCTGACAGACCTGGATCAGCGCAAGTCCGTTCACGGTGCTCCTGATTCTCCTAAACACTTTCCAAGCTTGTTATGTAGGTTGTTCGCTGGACTTCTCGATTTTCGCGGGTGCCGATTCAAGAACGTGTATGCGAGGTCCGAATCTCACGCAAAACACTATGAACACTAGAGATCCGAGGACCATAGATGAAACCATAGAGTCCACCGGGGGTGGTCAAATCCTCATGTTCATTGAAAGGATATGTCTTGCAATAGTTCATCTCCATGCTTGGGGCGTGATAAACCCCGTTTTGACCTTGGCTTAACAAAGAGCTGTGATGTTATCGAGCCATTATATTCCTCACTAATGTCTGAAGGAGTCCAAGAGTCAGTTGGACCCTCCTTTATGCTTTCCTTCCAGGTATAATCAATAGCTGAGGAGAATATCTTGTGCTTGATCAATGGAATCCGGGTTAGTGGTGGTTTGTACCTTAACTTAGTTCAAATATCAAGACCCAAGTTTCAAGAACCCAGTTTCAAGCCACAACAACAAAACACATCACTAAATAGCCAGGGAGTATTCTTTCATCTCGCAGCTAGCACGCGACGCGGACATGATGGCGCTATGCGCCATTTAGCTTCAGTCATTCACTTCCTGTTTTCCAATGCGCGCCTAGCTCAGACGCATACCCGTTTCTCTGTCTGCAGATTCCCTGTGCGATGGACTTCCCATGCTTCGCACCCGCGGTATCGTGAGCGCCTTGAGCAGGTTCCCGTTGGAAGCAGTGGTAGCATCTCCTTGAGGTTTGTCAGTGTCAATTCTATCTGTATTACCATTCCAAGTTGCTGATTTATGATCGATTTTCGTGATAGGGTTATAGAACCTCCCAACGTCCCAGCAGGACAGAAGTCGAAAGTCCTTCTCTACCTCCCGCCCGGTTTGCTCTTCACGCATTCGGATGATGTATCTCGTGCCATTTCTACTGCTGGCCAGCAACCTTCCATAGATTCCGCACAGCTACTGGCATCAACAAGCCTGTGTACAACAGTTACAGTTAATTATCGCCTGGGGTCGCAGATTGATGAGAATGGGAAGCAAACGTCTTTCAAATTTCCGATTCCGGTACACGATACTCTCGCAGGGTTTGATTGGATACTTCGGAATCTCGACCCTAGTTCTATCAACGTGTTTGGCAAGCATATTGGCGGTTCTCTGGCTCTGATGTTGGCTCTTACGGAGCCAAGGTTGATAGCTGGTGTGGCGGCGCAAGACCCTATATGCGATTGGGTTGGATTGGATGATTACTGTATAATTGAGTCTGGGGAAAGAGACGTCTTACAACGGGAGAAGGACTTTGGGGCTTTTGGTGCTGGTGATCATTACGCCAGTGATCACAAGAAGCGTGGCCGGAGGAAGAGACCGCCAAAGCCGGTACCCACAGACTTAGTTTCTCTCCTTATAGCACGAAATTCCCTTTTCCATGCACCACAGAACTATTTCGACTCGTTCGCATCGCCTACGTTATTCCTGAGGTCCTCTGGGAAGTACTGTCCGACTAGATTCCCTGCTGTTTTCACGGGTCCAAATTATCCCATCCCTGTTGTCCAACCGCCTGAAGAAAGCGATATGTGGGTTCTGACTGCGTCTATACTGGAGGATATGGAGGCTACAAGAAATGTCTCTGAATCTGCAAAACATTTCATACGACGCAGGAAAACCCTCGCGAGATGGCCACCAGTTGGATCCGACTATGGAGCGTTCTCGAATACAGGATATAAAAATGGTGCATCGAATACTGTCGTCCTGCCGAATGTGAGGATATTCGTTCATTCCAACCTAACTCCGGCGGAGGCCCATCCCCATGCGGATTCGGCGGATACATTGCATTCTAAACTCGAAAAAATGGCTCTGGATTCGGACAGTTCTGCAGCCTCCGAAAACAGTGAAGTACCATCTACTACCAATCATCAGAGTCGCCAATCGTCACCCCGAGGTTCGCTCCCAGACGTGAAGAAGATTGGTGAAGAAACTGTCCTCGCGGCGCAAGGTGCCGAGATGGTCGAACTAATGCGCAGTGCGTGCTTTTGGGGTCGCGAAAAGGGCTTTGGTGAGAGCAGGGTGAAGCTGATCCGGGTTCCATACGATCATGCTTCGACGAGGGCGGGAATCAAAGAAGGTGAAGAGGATAGTAGTAGTATGGCGCTGCCTGAATGTGGGGTTTCTGCTAGGAATGAGCTTGGTAGGACGGAGCAGAGGCCTTCCATCCCCATTGAAGAGCAAGCTGGGGAATGGTTTCGTGATCTGGGGGGGGTAAATAAATTTCCATAACTTCTCGGGTCATCGAGCTCCATAGTCAGGGTGCCCAACGATAACAACTGGTTGTTCAGACCTATCCAGCGTGGGTGGGTGGTTATGGGGAATATACCCTTTCAAAAGTTGACTCTGGATAAGATATGGTTAGAATTTTCTTTGACAATATACCATTGCACTACAAGAAGTTGAGGATTATCTATGCGCACTAGTTCCCAACTTTCACTTTGTGCAAATGACTCCATATCTCCGCCCCTTCACGCCATGCAGACAAAGGAAATATAGATCAAGTCCTGGGGGTAGGTACTTTGTTGGTATGGATAAAGGAAACAATGCAAAAACCAAAGAGGATATTTTTTGAAAGCAAAGGGAGGAAAAGAGCCAGGCATGGGTAGATTCAACAGATAGTTTCCATCTCCCCTGAATTGGCGTTCGCAGGGGAGTTCCAGCTGCCGTAACCTGGCGATGCAGATTATTTGAAGAAGAGGTGTCACACGATAAAGATACTTCATTATTCAGTGGTAATTCACTGTTCTGCCGCGACCAGAGTAGGCCGAACTACAGGAGCGGAAGTAAGGGTGAACGCAGGACTGTTTGGCGGAGATGCGACGGGCAGGATCGTACTCAAGCATGGCTTCTAGTAGCGCGATTCCGCTTTCCTCTAAACCTGGAACTAGTTTGCGGATATCTTCACGTCTCCATTTGGGGAATGAGGTTTTGAAATCGGGGAACGAGGTTACACCAGGCCATGTCCTCTCGTCAGGAGTACCACGTATTCTAGATATAATTAGGTTAATCAAGTGCCGTGCCATGGGGACGCTTTGGTCGTGCAACATACCTAAAGATTTTGAAGATTTCGTCAATTTCTGAATCTCCAGGGAACAATGGCTTTCGGGTGCACATCTCTGCGAAGATAGCTCCGATGGACCACATGTCAACGCCTGTTGAATACTGGCGTCCACCTAGCAAGATCTCTGGGGCCCGATACCAGAGGGTTACGACCTGATATAGCAGTTAGTACGCGTATTCAACGAAGACGATGTGGAATATCCAACCTCGTGGGTATATGTTCGCAACGGAACGCCAAAAGCTCTGGCAAGACCAAAGTCCGCTAATTTCAGGTTGCCTTCCCGATCAATCAATAAGTTCTGGGGTTTCAAATCACGGTGAAGCACTCGATGACTATGGCAGTAACGGATACCCTCCACAAGCTGGGCCATGAACTTTTTAACCATAGCGTCACCCAGTCCCAATCGGCCCATATCGAGATTCGAACCGTCTGGAAGTGCTTTCCCTCGACCACCTTCGCTAACAGGAAGCGCTTCCATATACTTCTTCAGATCCAGGTCAAGATATTCGAAGACGAGGTATAGTTTATGTCCGTCGGCATGAACGATGTTAAAAAGCCGAACGATATTCGGGTCGTGCATTTCTTTTAGGAGGGAAATCTCTCGAATGGCCGTGCTCGGTACGCCCTCGTCCTCTGCCTCGAGTCTGATTTTTTTGAGAGCCACGATGCGGCCTTGGTGGCTCAGGTCTCTTGCCTTGTAAACGACGCCATACGTTCCTAGATTGAATGGCCTTTAGCACCATTCCCGCAGTGAATCCTCGCGTCTAGAAGCCAGGGGAGGGGGCGCGTCTGGTTGTGCGTCTTGGACATACCCTCTCCGATTTTCTCGATCTTCTGATAGTTCTCCATGGTTTTGTAATTCTACTGTTCAGTAATCTCCTAGATAATAGTAATAGAGGGCTAAAGAACGTGGCCTGTCGGTGAATTGGGACGCGAAAAAGAATCGTTGGCAGCGGAGGCGCTCGAAACGGGTAGCCGTGGGATGTAAACGATTTTGCTGGAGAATGAGTAAATTCCCAAGTGCTCAGAGACCAGGGAGTTTATATGTCATTGTCCAGCGTCACAAGTGTCCGCAGCATCTGGCTGAGTCTCTTTTCTCACGAGAGATGCTTCATCGTTGGGTTGGTCGGTGGTGGGGGACAAGGCTGCTTGTTGTTTGTTTCCCGGGGAGTCCAGTGGACAACACTCGCACAAACAAACAACAATTCGCTTTACGCCTCTCTTCGCGGCCAGCATCGCGCCGCTGGTTGGCTCATTGTCCAAAGTTACCGGAATTCTACGCGCTTTTCATCCAATAAAGTCCCAATATAGCTTCGTGGTTCATTGAAAACCCAAAGAAGTTTCGGTGTTTTCTGAGAGACCGAACTCGCACCAAAGAAAAGGATTGATTCTCTCTCTCTTGCTGAGGCACTCCAGACACGGAACGATAGTTACTACTGACTACAGGAGGAAGCTCACGCATGGGTCCAACTGGACAGCTCAATCCCCACGAACGGGCCCCGGCAGCTATCCGCGAGCTGTACAACGAATGTCGCCGCCTGAGCCCCTCCCAGATCGATTCGCACCCGCGGATCCTAGATTTCAAAGGACTGGACGAGGACCATTTGCCCAACGGAGTCATTCTAGAGAAACGAATCCCCAAAAGCACCCTTGAGTCCGCGTTTGGGCCAATTCATGGGCAGCGAAGCTGGGAAGAACGACTTACAGAATGGCATGGGGAGCGCTTGCGCTAATGGAATTCAGCAGGTTCTGGTAGTAACAACCCGGGCTTTTGCAGCATCTATCGCTAATGCTACCAAGGTCTCCAGATCATCTCGTCCCTGTTGCCGCCCGCGTCCAGGTCGAACTCTTTTCCCGTTTGCTCCATCGCGATCTCTCGGATGAGAGCCACCAGACGAACTTGCATTTACATTATAATGTCTCGTATCCGGCCGTGGCGTGCTGTCCGTTTGAAACAGAGCGAGCAACAGAGAATTTACAGCAGAAGATACCTGGGACGGGAAAGCCGTCATTCTTCCAGGATGACCCTACTCGGCTACTCTCCCCAAAGGATCCCTCAATACATCGCCCGTTGTCGATCCAGGCTGCTCTCAATAGTAAATTACGCTGGATGACTCTTGGTGGCCAGTACAATTGGACGTCCAAAGAGTATCCCCCAGGACCTCCGCCTCCCTTCCCTTCAGACATAGGTATCCTCCTCCACAGTATTTTTCAGGAGACAACTGCAGAGGCCGCCATTGTAAATCTCTATTCGCCCGGAGACACCCTTTATCCTCATAGAGACGTAAGCGAGGAGTGTGACCAAGGACTGATCAGTATCAGCCTAGGCTGCGACGGATTATTCCTCGTGGGGCATGAGAACGAGGAATGTACCGTGCTCAGACTCCGATCTGGAGATGCTGTGTACATGAGCGGTGCATCTAGATTCGCTTGGCACGCTGTTCCAAAGATCATCCCGGCGACTTGTCCGGAATCTCTGGAAGCATGGCCTGGCGGTGGTCGCAGCGATGGCGACGGTGATGCTTTGGATCATTGGCGGGGCTGGATGGCGGGGAAGCGGATCAATCTTAATGTTCGACAAATGTTCAAGGACGCCGGCACAGACCGCAAAGACGACTGCCATGCCAGTGGTTGATAAGCGTCTCATCTGCAGCAGTTAACCGCGGTACGGTGCCACCGAGGACGAACCTTGTGTTCATCTCACGCTGCGAAACACGCACGATGAGTGTCCAAAATGGAGCCGTCGTGGGCCCTCGAAGATCAAGCTTTGGCTTCACCTGCAACGGGTCCCAGTTGGGATATCTAATTCCTGAGCCAAGCAACTGACTGGCAGTTCTCTCGGCCGGGGGGTTCGACTTGATAAACCGATGCGACTCCTCCCCCGAATGTGCAGCTACCTTCACTCACCGAAGAATATAGCCAAGAAGATGTCGTCAGTTTCCTGGGAGCTCGCGGCGAAAACAAAGCGAGAATCGATCTTGCGCTTGATTCCCAAGCAATGGCGCTTGCAAGCCATCCCGCCAGCGTCTGAGCAACGCGATGTCACTGGGCGCTACATCCAGCAGTATCTAACGCCCTTTGAGATTGAGGTCACAGAGTCAGATGCTGTCGACATTCTCGCACATACTACCACTGGAAAATGGAGCGCTGTTGATGTAACAAAGGCATTTTGTCATAGAGCAGCCCTTGCTCATCAATTGGTATGCTTGATTCTCAAGTAAATCGACGTTCAAAAATCTGATATGAGGCTGCAGGTAAATTGTCTCCACGAGATTTTTTTTGACTCTGAACTCCAGGATGCACAACGGCTGGACGCCTATTTTTCTAAGCATAAGAGACCAGTCGGCCCGCTACATGGGCTTCCGATTAGCTTGAAGGACCAGTTTCATGTCAAGGGAGTCGAGACAACCATGGGATATGTTGGCTGGATAGGAACCTTCCAGGGGATCAAAAATGATTCTCGGCGTGGTGTGTTCGAGAGCGAGTTGGTAAAGGAACTCCGTGCGTTGGGTGCAATCTTGCACTGTAAAACCGCTGTGCCGGCTACGCTCATGATTGGAGAAACGGTCAATAACATCATCGACTATACATGGAATCCTGCCAACCGCAATCTTTCTAGTGGCGGAAGCTCTGGCGGAGAAGGGGCACTTATTGCTCTAGGAGGCTCTGCAGCGGGATTCGGCACCGACATTGGTGGGAGTGTCCGCATCCCATCGGCTCATAATGGTTTATATGGCATCCGCCCGTCTGCTGGTAGAATCCCTTATGAGGGCGCTGCCAATTCAATGGATGGGCAGGGTTCAATTATTTCGGTTATCGGGCCTATGGCCAAGAGCGCTCGAGATCTGAAGCTTATCTTTAAAGCTGTACTTAGCCAGCAACCATGGCTTCATGATCCCATGGCGATTGAACTCCCATGGAGGGATGATATAGAGCGTGAAACCCTGGCATTAATAAACAAAAGCCGTCAGGGTTCAGGGGCGTTGGCCTTTGGGATTGTTTATCACGATGGCTCATGTAAACCGCAGCCACCGGTTGTCCGTGCACTGAAGATCATGGAAAATACTTTGACGCGGCTTGGTCACAAGGTAGGCTTAAAACTGCGGTCAGTTTCGAAATGTCAAACCAGCTAACCTGCATTAGGTCATTGAATGGAAGCCTCCAAGTCATGCGAGAGCAGCGGAACTAGCGGTATGTACATCCTTTGGAATTCAACTGGGGGGTCAGCGGCTGATATTCTTCTTGCAAAAGCACACAATATACAGCTTTGATAACGGCGCAGATGCTCGGAACCATTTCGGTTTATCGGGTGAAAGAGTCGCGGCATTCGATTATGTCTACGAAAATAATAACCCGCAATTGAACGCCCAAGAAATTGCAGCCGTGAACGTGTCCAAGCGCGAATATCAAAAGGAATATATGGAATATTGGAACAGTACTGCATCGCAAACAGGCACGGGCCGTCCAGTTGACGGGTTTATCTGTCCGGTTGCACCGTATGCGGCGCCCACACGGGGGGGATCCTATTACGTGGGATATACCAGTTTCGTGAACCTTCTGGATTATAGTGCTATCGCGATTCCCGTCACAAAGGCAGACCAAACGCTAGACGTCGCAGAACAAAACTATATTCCATTGAACGAAGCTGATGCCCTTGTTTATCAGAGCTGTAAGTTTTCCATTCCGCTGCTTCTTCAACGATTCATCCTTATTAACTTGACTTTGCAGACCACGCCGAATTGTATCATGGCACGCCGGTAGGATTGCAGCTCGTAGGGAGGCGGTACCAAGAGGAGAAACTGGTCATGCTTGGGGAGTACATTGGCGAGGAGCTGAGAAAGGCACAATTCCCAACAGCATCCCAGTCGAGCCTTTGAAGCAAGGATGCAACGATATAATCCGCTGTGATACCATCTTCCCCCGCCTTGAGGCTTTCCGTCCCTCAGAGGGCTTGCTTGTAATAATTTCGGTTATCGATAGCGAGGGTACCCTTACACATTGTAGTTGCAGAGTAAAACAACTTCCGTTATTGAGCGCTGCAGATGCTGCAAAGCATCCATGTCCCTGGCTGTGACCAGCCCGCTGCGTTCCCTAGTTAGTGAGCTGCCCATGTGGCTGTCGCATGGCTTCGAAAAAGCAATGGTTAAGAATCCGAATCCAACAACCAACCACATGGGAGCATCCAACGCTTCGTGAGTTGAACTCGACTTGTAAATTTCAGCCTGGTCGATTCTTCTTCTCTCAGCGCATGGTGCAGACGCGAATGCTGCTTGGATTCCACGCCTGAGTTTGCCAATTTTGTAGATCGATAACCTAGATTGTTTCGTCCAGGAAACCCCCTTTGCTCACCTTGTTCGTTGCGAGGAGCCGTTAACGAGCACCGTCCAGGAACCCAACCTTGCGAACGCCAAACTGTTGACGCAGTTGAGCGATCCGAAAGCCACAAGAGCCGCGATCTCCATGATAGCTGAAGAGCCACGATGAGCGATGCTGGAGCGCCCGAGAGTGACGCTGGCAAAGAGCCCGAGACGAAGGAAGACAGTCAGGAACTCAACGCGTCAGGACAAAAGGTTCCCGCAGTGAAAGACAAGCACTGTCGCTATTGCCGTCAGCTCTTCACATCGTCGTCCTTGGGCCGCCACCTGGACCAGTATCTGTTCAAGAAGAAACCGGACGGAATCCACGATGTCGAGGAGATTCGCCGCCTTCGAAGCGGAATCACAAGGCGCACCGCGCGCAATTCCACCAAGCAGGCAAGTCCAGACGCTTCAAGCACGAAACGCACGCCCGATCCGCATTCCATCCCTCCGCTACAATTGAACCCAAAGGGGACGGGGAAGTACCGGGTGTTCTTGAACCAACCGAGTTGGCATGCTACGGGCGTGATCAACGATATCCCCAATGCCTCTGTGTCGCAACTCAAGATACCGGCGACGCCGCTCGAGCGCTTCAATATATTGACGGATTCAAATCCGGAAACCGCAAGAGCTCTGGAATTGGCGTTGCGTGAGGTGCTCGATAGCATCAAGGCTGCCACGTAGGTCCCAATCGTGCCCCCTTGAATCACATTACAGCGGCATGCAACTTTGCTGATGGGTTAAAACAATTCCATGTAGTACACGCAAATCCTCAACACTATCTCCTTTCGACTTTGATCTCCAATCACAGACGTTCCCGTCGCTGTGCTTGCAAGCGCTGCCGCCTCCTCCCAGCCTCTTCTCCACGCATCCCTTTTCTTCCCCAGACTCCTTTCCGATTGAGCCACCTACGCCAAATCAGAGAGATATCGTCCAGCAGGCCCTTCGAGCAAAAATACAGCAGTGGAAATTGGATAAATTAGGCTCTGCAGTGTCAACTGCGCCGGGGGCTTCACAGTATAATGCCGGTTCTCCTAACAGTGATGCCGAAATCGTGGAGAGGACCTCTCAGCAACATGAAGAGATGATGATACGCCATTTGGACTTGTCATTACGCCACTGGATCGCTCTGCCTCCGCATGAGCAGCGGAACCTATGGCAATTGGAAATCACCCGTGCATTCGCGAGGGAGACGGAGAAATTAAAGAAGGTGGAACAGCAACTCGAGAGGACGCAGCAGGAGGCGAACCAACTACGCGCACAGGTTGAGAAACTGACTTCCTGTCAATGGCCCAGGGAATTTGCCATTTTCCCGCCCAATTTGTTGCCTCTCGCACCAGAAGTGGCGCGGGAGTTGGATGAGAAGGAGAGCAGCATGAACAGTGCAGAGTCCACAAGATGGGACTATGATCATCTAGTTGCGAAATGGAAACGCGTTGTTATGCACGATAAGAGCATGGGTCGCTCGGGAGTTGGGGCCTATATGGATCCGATCCTCGAGAGGCAACATGCTGCGTCTGCTACCAAGAACCTGTTGCAGAAACTCCCTAATGCAAACAACAACGGAAACCCCAGTTCCAATCGTTTCCATATGCCATCGCCATCCCAGCAAAGTAACCCCGTTTCCCCTGAATCACTGAATCAAGATCGACAACCCGCGAATCCGTCAACACCATACGAAACCCGAGACCCCAACGATGTCCATGAGCCGTTCAGACCGGCAAAGCGGCAGCGCATCGGGAACCATCAGTCAAAAGCTTCCTATCACGGCGATGAGGCGGCAGCTCACTCCCCACCACAGCCCTCCCATCCAACGATGCATAGCATGCCCAGTTCTTCCGCGCATTCAAGACCGCCCCTGACCTATTCATTCAACGCTCCAAGCCCGCTCCCACCACCCAACAGTACCGGACGAAACACCCCAAACTTTTCAAGCCACGGCCATCGACCACAAAGCGTCCGGCCTGACTCCTTCAACGGCACTCCCGGTCAACTTCCGCACCTAGAACAGCGCTCCCCTGCGGAGCGCGAAGTGTCAAATGCCATGATGAGCCTGCATCAGGAGCCCGTTCCGCAGCATCCACAACTGCCTCCGCCTCCACTCACGCAACATCATCCGTATCCTGACGGGAGCCAACGGACAATGCCGATGAATATCAACTCCTTTCCGCGGCATCAGAGAGGAGTGCCATGAGATCTTCTTCTAGCGGTCTGCTTTAAAATCTACCTGTGCAATGTACATCTGTATATCCTAGGCGCACATTATCTTCCCTTCATGTACCACTTTTTTAACTTGAGACAGGTTGTCTATCTTTTTGTTGAGCGACAGCTTGAGGTAAATAGAACATAGAAGATTGCCATTGACCATAAGATAAACTATCAGATCTTGGGGCGTATCTGATATGTGTACGGAGTAGTGAGCAGTTATGCTTGTGCTGATAAGTATGATTTCCATTTAGCAAGCAAAAGATTTTCAAATAATGCCTGAAAGAAAAAAGGGAAAACTGCAGTAATTCCTATTCCATTAGTATCATCCTCAGTTTATCATCTCTGTCTCCAGAGTATTTATTTATTCATTTCTTTTCGCGGAATAAGACTATATATTCCCTTTTGTCGAAACCACCCAAGCCCTCGTTCCCTACATCTTAACTCCTCACTTAACAACTCACTCAGGCCACCCTGTTCGAACCATTCAACCAGTTCAACTTCACCTCAATAAATGTCATGCCCCCCGTTTCGCCGCGACAGTATTAATGCGCGGCCTTTGTAGGATCCCAGCTGTCCGCATCAGCTCGGGCCTCTGGTCACCAACGTCCTCTATTTACCCATCTCGACGATTCCCCGCAGCACGCAGCGAATCTGCGTTCAAAACCACCGACAGCTGCGCGACCAAGACGTCGGATGGAGCCGGCACGCTACCGCTTTGCCATATCTCTATTCACCATTGCCTGATGCTATACCGCCTCACGTTAATACGGCGCTCTTGCTACTCTACGCAGCTTACTCCGGGAACACATTGACCGATACGTTCGGCTCCGGGACCCTAAGCGAGATGAGCTCCGATGCGTCGTTCGCGGGATCTACCATGACACTATGTTTGCTGAATGGTGGTCTATGCAGCCTGACATGCCGGACGAAGCGATGACCTTATCCGCCGTGCTGTTCTCGCCAGATTCATTATGAACAACGACCTGTCCCAATAACGGAGGAAACCCCCGAGGAACACCTGCCGTACCTCAATCCTCACTGGGCGGATAGTGAGACCTATCTTGAGTTGGCCCGCCGCAAGCCATCCATGATGCCACAGATTGCACGGGCCTGCATCGTGATTGGCAACCCACTTGTCGGGAAAGCCATCGATCCCACACCAGACTGGTTTTTGCTTTACGAAGCCGAGCGTGACGATAGAAATCCATTTTTCCGCGAGGACATCATGCGGTGGACCCGGGACATGGCGATTGATCTCTCGGAGACGGCATTAGAGCGGGATGCGTGGAAAGATATGCGTCCGGGGACAATCCACGCATGGCGCGGATATGTTGCCGCTTCTCCTGAATCGGTGCGGTGGACTGTCTTCGACCACCAGCCAGAGACATGGTTCTACAACGAACGTGGAGTCAATATGAGTGAGTTTGGAGTTGTTGATCAGTATGCCGGAGGAATGGCGGGGAATGGAGAACGACGGGATTCGGCTGTATATTACGCGCAAGTTCGAGATGAGTTGTCGCCCGGGTGCCGCAGAAAGGTCGACTCTCAGAAAATGACAGGCAAGATAACTACCTAAAACGGGGATGCTGGTTTTTCAGTATTCCAGGCCACAACACATTCTACATCATGGAATAATATGCCCATCGACTAGGCATATGTTTGTGCGTGTACGGAGTACAGAGTATGTATGTCTAGTATGTACTTCCCAAAACATCGCTAATATTGATTCTTGTGAAGCTTAACTAACTAATTGTTTGTTACAGCCTAGTTAACCAACTCATCTTTCCTTAGCTGTCAGGGAATATCAAACCCACGAGGATCTGACAGCCCTCAATTTCTCCCGACATCAGCCGTTGGCTCGTCTGTGCTTGTATATCACTAACTACCTAATTGACAGGCTCAGCTGAAAACCCGAAAACTGTCGTGCCGATTGAGCCAACCCGCCGTCGTTCATTTCCTCGAGCAACCAACCCCCATCTGGATATCCAGGGCTTCTTTGAAATCCTGAATCGACTTCAAATGACCGACCCGCATCGATAGCTCGTACGGGCTCCCGGTCGTTAGGTACTTATTATACTGCTCCTCCAACCATTTACCCGTCTCGTCCAGTTCATTTTCTTTTTTGTATCCCCTCAATGTTGCGTCCCAATCGAGCGTAGAAAGAGTTTCGTCGGCGAGCTTGAACTCTTTCAGCTTAAGATCTATATCCTTGCCATGTTCTTTCGCCGCCCCGTGCAGTTCCCTTCTAAGGTAATAGTCAGAGTCGGCTTTTCGCGCATCCACAATCCCCTTTAAAGACCCATGCAAGTTATCGTGCAAATGTTTCTCAACTTTGTCAGAAAGATCTAACTTCTGTGCAACATCGTGTATGGACGTTGAAAAGGCTCGCAGAAATTCTGGATGTGAAACCCCCGGAAATACTCGCCCATAAAATAAGGGCCCGGTTGCTCTCGCATCGATCAATTGTTGGAGTATTGTATCGAGGGGGGCATCAAGCTTCTGTCCGGACGGGAAGATATTGGGAAGCTCTGTGTCATGCGGGTGCAGAAACCGCGTCACTTCGTTGAAGTTCGTCCTATCTCCAAAATACCATTGAATGAACTTCGGTTTCGTCTTAGTTCGGGAGGCTGCCAGTGTATCGGCATGAATAGCGAAGAGTTGCCACGCCACCTCGCAGGCACCACGAGCACTCGGAAACTTAGGCGCAAACTCCTCCGCGAGCGCACCCGTCACCAGGCAGAGGATAAACAGGAGAGACGCAGATTTCATCGCGTACCGAGTTAAGGGCTGACGGGAATCAAAATAGACGGAAACCAAGCGTCTGCCCCGTAAAGATGAAGCGAAGATGCGACAGGCGCGGCCTCGAAGGTAGCTGGGAGATATCGCGGTTTCTATTACCTCTTTCTCGTTCCTCCTTAATCCGCGGGTGCCCGAGATTGTCATTTTTATCTAGACCATCTCCGCGGCATTCTGGCGGGTTTCAGCGAGAAAAGGTCCCGGCTAGTACAGATGGCAATCCAAGGTCACATCCGGTGAACAATCTCTGTTGGCTATTCAAGAACCTGGGCGTGGTTACTCCGCAGTGTTCCCGGAGACAACACACCGATATCTCAAAATGGACAATTCGACATCGAGGAAGAGCTGCAGCACAAGCCAACTTGGTAAGATTTATAATGGCTTTCCGGCCCGTTCTTCGTGGAATTCGGCCGGATCACCGCTTTGTTCGTCGGTTCAACTTAGCACGGCGCCAACCGTTCACTAAGACAGGGTAATTTGATCCCTGAAAATGGTACCATCTCATATTCGTTTTTGGCAGGGCCCTATGTGCGCTGCTGTAATGCCAGTGGCCAGCAAACCATGACATGGCCGACCTTTCAATTTCTCAGTCTGTTTCCCCCCTGAAAGGATACTCTGCCCAACCTATTTCCCTTAAGAACCCTTTCTGCCGTTTCGCTATCATCTCCTTCTTCCTGACTCGTAATCCCAACGTTCCCTCCGCATTCTGGTGCTAGGGAAGACCGAAGATGAAGCCCGCCCTTGCCTATACCTTTGTGCCGTGGCTGGCCTCTACTGTTTTTGCCCAGTCCACACCATTTGATCCGTGCCCGGACCAGTGCAGCTTTGCAGGCTCCAACCCATCGAATTGGACCTACCTCCATGGCGAAAGCGCCCTTCGACGGTGTGCGGAGACCACTCTCTTTGACATGGCTGTTTATACGCCCATTGACAACTCTGATACGCACATTACGTTTCGGGCTTGCAAAGCTTCGAAGGCGGCTACCACGCAGGATATTAATCTTTCCGTGAGTCCCTTTGCCTTTGGCTTACACCAACGCCGATCTTCAACCTCTACTTCCGGGTGTATGCGTGGTGCCAAAATGCTCAGAAATAAATCAGACGTCCATCTCCTCCGCTGGACCGGCAACGATGGCAGAGACCAACTTGAAGACATTATCTCGGCTGCCAACAAACTTGAAGACCTCGTCAAATCCGAGCCCGACTGCAGTTCTACCGTTATTTTCGCCCATTCTGGTAAAGCGGTTGTGGGCCTATACATTGGTGAAGAGATCCACAAACCAACTGCGGCATCGATAATCAAACAGTTCGTCGACAACATCGAAAGAAATCCCTCAGCAGGCAAGATTGCCGTGCAGCTCTGCCGCGACAGTGATGACGACGCGCCAAATACGTGGATCCTGGGTCTATACGCCGACCCCGAGGGCGACATTACAGGTGCTCAAGAGGCCGTTAGAAACTGGAGTGATGCCAAGTGCCTTTCCGGATTTAACAAAAAGGAAACGTGGAAGGGTGTAGAGATTAGTATGCGCCAGGCGACCGATGTCCCGCAGATAATGGCCTTGGCTTCAGGTCTCCAGCAATCCGATACTATGGAGAAGCGAACTCCAGGATTAGCACGCGATCTGCATCGTCGCGCGCCTTGCAGGGCCATACAGGTCGCCGCAGGAGACGGCTGCTATAGTCTAGCTCAGAGGTGCAGCATTAGCCAAACCCAGCTGAAGGATTACAACAAAGAAGTGTCCAATTTTTGCGGGACCTTGAAGCCTAACCAGTGGGTTTGCTGCTCTGCTGGCGACTTGCCGGACTTTTCACCGAAACCCAATCCTGATGGCACTTGTGCGACCTACACGATTCAGCCGGCCGATATCTGTTTCAGCATCGCACAGACATATTATCTAACCACAGACAATATTGAAAGCCTGAATAAGAACACCTGGGGCTGGACTGGCTGCAAGAATCTTCAGGTGGGCCAAAGGATCTGCCTGAGTTCTGGGGATCCCCCGATGCCCGCCCCTATTCCTAATGCTGTCTGCGGCCCTCAAGTGCCAGGCACCGCTCGCCCAACTGACGGCACAAAGCTTCAAGATCTCAACCCTTGTCCCCTCAACGTCTGCTGCAATGTATGGGGCCAATGTGGTCTAACAAGGGATTTTTGCGTTGAGAGTCCAGCCGACACCGGAGCCCCTGGTACTTCGAAGCCTGGTGCTAATGGATGTATTTCGAACTGCGGTATGGATGTTGTCAACAATGAGGAACCCCCTGAGAGTTTCTCTCGCGTCGCCTATTTTGAAGCGTGGAACAAAGACCGAATCTGCCTTCATATGGACGTTACAGATATCGACACTGATCATTTTACCCACATACACTTTGCATTTGCGGATCTCACCCCAGAATTCGATGTAGATATTACCCGGGTGAAGGATCAGTTTATGAAACTGAAGGGAATGACTGGAATAAAGCGTATCCTTTCGTTTGGTGGGTGGACATTCTCCACCGAGCGCCCAACATACACGATCTTTAGGGAGGGTGTGACACCCGAAAACCGCCTGAAATTCGTGACAAATGTGGTCAATTTCATCAAGGATCATGACCTTGAGGGTGTTGATTTTGACTGGGAATATCCCGCCGCCCCCAGCCTTCCGGGTGATATCCCGCCTGGAACTATTGAGGAGGGGAAGAACTACTTGGAGTTTATCAAAATGGTGAAGCAACGGTTACCCGATAAATCCGTTTCCATCGCGGCTCCGGCATCTTACTGGTATTTAAAAGGATTTCCTATCAAGGAGATTGGCGAGACTGTTGACTATATTATTTACATGACCTACGACCTCCATGGACAATGGGATTACGGCAACAAGTGGACCTCCGAGGGTTGTCCCGAAGGGAACTGTCTCCGATCTCATATCAACATTACAGAAACCCAAAGTGCTTTATCGATGATTACCAAAGCCGGCGTTCCAGCTAACAAGGTCTTCTGCGGAATTACGAGTTACGGGCGCAGCTTCAAAATGGCAGAAGAAGGTTGCACAGGCCCGACGTGCAAGTTCACCGGTTCGGCGCTCGTATCCGACGCAGCGCCAGGTGTCTGCACCAACACCAGCGGGTATATTTCGTCCGCTGAAATCCGCGAGCTTATCAAGTTCGGTGAAGACTTTGAGGAGACCGGTATTAAGACAAAGGGATTCTTCGACGATGAGTCCCATTCCGATATCCTTGTGTACAACGACCTCGAATGGGTTGGCTGGATGAGTGATGAGACCAAAACCGTTCGCTCCGCGTTGTATAAGTTCCTAAACTTTGGTGGCACCTCGGATTGGGCTGTTGATCTCGACCGGTATGGCGGCACTGGTGTCCCTCCGGAGGACGAAGAATCGCACTACGAACCCTGCGGGGAAGCCGATCTTGACGGTGGCCTAGAGGCCCTAGAACGAGTAGCAGGTACCTCACCACGACGCTGCGTAAATCGATGGACCGTAGAGTTGCTTAAGAAAAAGCTTGTTGACTTGATGGCGAAGTACGACGAGGTCAACGATGGCTACGACAGCAAATTTGCAAGTTATTCTCGTTATATGAAGGTATCAGGAGAATACCAATTTCTTACGTTTGTAGACTGGGAAACCGGCCCCGGTCAGGCTTTCTTTGACTGCAAATTTGAAGGTGACGGCAACACATATAACGGACCGTGCCCCGTGCCTGTCCACCTCCACAAGAAGCTATCCACAGATTTCACGCTCGAATATACTTTAAAGGACAAGGCCGGCTTTCTCGAGGCTGTGGTAAACGAAACTGGAATTGATTCAGACGTCGTCGAGTTTGTCAACACTGAGCACATAGTCCCGTGCGACTATCCAACGGACTGCTTGCCTACTACCCTAGAAATCATGGGCGGACCCCGGCTCATGCGGGACTGGGAACCTCCCAACCCCAAAGATATCATTGTGGGAGCATTCAAGAACCTACCGACCCTCCAGACCGAGCTCATCATAGGCGCTCTTCAAATTGGCACGGATCACTGGGAAGGCGACGAACAGGATATTGTGCAAGTTCTCTCCATGCCCGTCTTCATGATGGTACAAGCCATTGATGCCATGGAAGAGACCAAGGAGATTGCTGAGGAGATTGAAGAGCAGAAGAAAAAAGAGTTATTTTCACTGCTAATCGCCGCGCTTCTCTTTTTTATCCCCTTCGCCGGAGAATTTCTTGCCGTGGCGGCAGGCTTGGCGAGGCTTGCACGTCTTATTAGAATAGCGGGCGAGGTGGGCGACGCAGCGCTTACCTTGAAGGATATTGTTGAGAACAAAGAGCTGGCACCACTGGCGATTCTGGATCTTTTGGCTGGGGGCAAGCTTCGCGGACCAAAGTCGTACCGGGATGCAGCAGACGTCAGACGTTCCATGAGCGCCAAAGACTTGAGCAAGATGGGTGATGTTTTCAAAATGCACGATGATCTGCTTCAGAACATCCTCACCAAGTCATGCTCCAGAACATGATCTAATGCCGCCATATGGATAATGAGCATTGCGATATGGCTGAGCTTCCCACCAGGCTTGTTGCCGTGAGCTTGATACATGAGAAAGCCACTATTGCAGCTTTGTGAATAGATACTAGATGTATAAATTGTCATGCTATGGGGCTTGCCAGCCACCCAAGGAAAAAAGTAGATAAATTTCCGTATGAAAGCTGGTTGCTCTGTCGTCATGGTGTTGCCCGGACAACCAGCAGTGTTGACATGCCAACGCAGCGGATCATCTCAACTTGAACAACTTGGACAGCATCAAGAAATTATTACACGCCATTATTCCCTTTACATACAAAAGCATCAAGTCCCTGTTTTATTCCCTCCGCAGCTGCCCTTTATTCCGCCTTTCATCACAACTCGCGCCTCTTCCCTCCGTTGTCCGGCCCGCAACGTCTTCCGATAACTCCAACCGAATTGACCCATTCCACTCCGACAAGCCGAGATGGTCAAGAAAAACATCGCCATTGCAATTATCATCATCGTTCTCTTCATCATTCTCGCAATAGTGGGGTTCGCGATATACGGCATCAAGAATCAGTTCGCGATGTTCGACCGGTCGAGAAGAGCAATCGATGAGGAGGAGTAGTGCGGGAGTCTAGCATTCGATCAGTTATAAGGAGTTTCTGGGTGTTTTTGAAACGGTGTGTATATCCCGGCAGAGAGTTATTAGAATGATTGCTAATGTATCTTGCCTCGGTTACTGGATGTTATATATATATTTTTTTTCAATTTCTTTTTAAAGGGGGGCGGGCGATACGAAGAATATATCTACGACTTGATCGACGAGGGCCATGATGCGGCATTGGAAATTGAAAATGACGGATGATATTTTGCAATTTAATGATTGATATATTGGGCTATTTGCTATGGAAAAAAGACGACATGTTTTGTATCTACTGCCTCTCCCGGCTCGAGGTTGATTCAGATACCCCCTTTACGATACGCGATACATTTGGAAACGATATTGGATTCAGGATGGTCATTGAAATTCTACATATAAAGATAAGAGACGACAGAGCTCAATCCAGCGCTTTATTCCCCTGTCAGAGTATTTGGTGTTTTTGCAAGCTGCTATTGAGCGAGATAGATTTTGTGCAAAACAAACCTGGCTTCATTGGTGCTCCTTTCTCCAAAAATCAGCGTCACCTCTTAATGATAATAAATCTCCAAGAAGATCAGATATCGTTGCAGCAAGACTATGTGAAAAGTAATACCACTCTACCTTTGTTAAAATTCTATAGTAGCTTCAGTTAATCATACTAATTTCAAACTCCTGAATATTACTTCTTTTGAGCTCATCCCCAACCCCATTCACCGCGTGTTGTTGAACAATCCCAGTTGCCATCGTATTAGATTTGGCACTTCATAGGCCTCACTAGGTTCTTAATAAACTCATTTGGCCTCTTTTCGTATCTGTAAGAAGTTCCCCTGAAAGAACTGATCCGCATCGTTACCGATTGCGCGTTAGGGAGCCGGCCATTTTAACCTCGAATTGAAGAAATGGTATGGGTCTGATAGAAATCTGGTTAGTGCTTTGTGGGATAGAGGTGCAGGGTGGAGTCCGGCATGGAAGAGGCACTCACCAACACAAGAGCGTGGAAGGAAATCGTATCACCGCGATACTCTCCCGAATTGAGGGCAGGTCGAATGGCAAAGAATGTGCTTGTTAGGTATGTTGCGTAGATGTTGAAAAATGGAAAATAAAAGAATGGAAAGGAGAGAAGAAATAGTAAATGCAAGTCTATCAGGTTGGTTTCCCGGTGAGTACTTCCTCCTGAACCCCCAGAAAAACCGATATCAAGCACCGAACTTTTGGGAGCCATTAGCTTGTTGAACCATTAGTTATTAATACCTCCTAATTCCCATAAGTTAAAACCGCCTTGAAAAATCGTCACCAGCCTTAACGCCTCCGCAAATCGTCCAGAAAGTCGCACTCCTCGGGCTCATCGAATATATTGTAGACGTCGAACATTTCGACCGCGTCCTTAAACTCTCCATTCCCCGCGAAGTCGAAGCTCGCGGGTCTTGTCCACGGACTGATATCATTGTCCGCGAGCGCAAGGATTTCGCGCGCAATTATCCCAACCTCAGTGTACGTCCGCCTACCAAGCGGCCACACTTCGCTCAGGGTCTTGAGTGCACCCATGTTTAGTCGTATTTTCTCCCGCTCCATCCGTAGTCTCCTGTCTCGAAAGAGATGCTTGCAAGCGGACAAATGGGCAATCGTGGAGGTTGCGATCATACAGATTATGAACGGTGTGCGTATAGCTAGGCAAGTGACCACCGTGAGCAATCTATTCATCCGTTCGATGGACAGGAGGGCTCTCAGAGTATGGGTTTCCATGTCAGCGGATGGTGGCATAAGTGCCCGTTCTATTGGAGGCGTTGGTGAACATCTAGCGACCGATTCAATGGGGCTGTAGGCGAGCTCTGAGAACTGGCGATGAAGGTCGACAACATAACTTCAAATCAAGAAAGATTAGGCCACGTCAACAAACGGACATTTGAGAATGGAAAGAGGTGGCATACGTGTGGATTAAGAGATTTGCCGTGAAAAGTTGCCCATCTATGGTACCATCACTCCTAACTATTCTCCGCTTAGAAGGTGGGAGGAGTGCGCACCAAGCTGAGATAGCGATGTCTGCGTCCGCACATAGAGTCTGCGCAGCGACCGGATTGCCCGGTTCTCTCCCAGCGAAAACGAGGTTCAGGCTTCTGATCAAACCAACCACCTCTGCAAATGATGAAAACTCAACATCTCCATCCATTCCTAAAAATTCCCGCATATCATATTCGTAGAGCGTGCGTGGTACAGGGATAGCCTTCAAAACTGGAGTCAGCAAGATCTGGATAGGTTTGGTATAACTTACCCCTGATTCATAATTGTCACCCTCACAGGGCAGTAATGCGGTGATTTCGACGTAGCTAGTCTTTGCAGGGAACGTGCGAGTGCCGCCAGTGATATAGGAGTCTATAATGTATAATTGCCACCAGGTCCGTCTCCAGCTTTCCTCGAGGACTGGATCACCTTCCCCATGCTGCACGGCGAATTCTTCTAGCTGCATTCCGAGTCCTAAAGCGATTTGAATTGATTTTTCCATCAATTCGGCAGCCTTTTCAATTTTATTACAGCCGTATAGTGTGATAATATATAATAGCAGCGACTGAACGTGATACCCGGTCAAAAGGACTTGATGATTGAGAGTCGGCGCGAGCGCTTGCAACATCTCCTGTTCCAGAAGCTCAGACTGCGTCGACGGATCGAATAGCGAGCCAATATACCGCATCACCAGAACCAATGCCTCGAATGACAGCGGATCTTTCTCCAGCCTATCCAGCAGGTAGCGTTTCGGAAGAACGCAGGGATGCGCGTCGTGGAAGAACGAATAGTAGCGATCAAGCAGGTTATCAAATGGCATGGTGTTGGAATCAGAAACGTGGCCTGGACTAAGTGCAGAATCGACGCTGGTCCTATGCCGCCCCGAGGAGCTGCCTCTCTGGCCCGGTTCGTCGACGCTTGTACTCCATGCCGGAGAGGTACTGGTGCGGCCTGAAGCTCGAGTCGGATCCTGCTGAGCGGCCGAGCAGGCAGCTGGGCGACGTCGACCGCCACGCCGAGACTTGGGATAGGTGCACTGTTTATTCTCCAACCCGCAGCGGGAGCACACTGGCAGCTGCGCGTCACACTTCATATGTCGTGAACGGCACTCGGTGCAAGCGACAGATACACGGTGAACCGGCTTACTCTCGCGCATTGCTAAGGAAATGTCCACCCAATGTTAAAAAGAAATAGCCCCGATAGGGTAAATATAATGGTATCGAACGTCATTCCAAATCGTGTCGCGAGGGGTCCAGCCATCCTTCTTAAATGATACCAACTGCTTGCTGGTTGCCGAGAAGATTCTCCTCAGGTCGCATAAACGGCACCGAATTATTCATCTGGACTCTCGGCGGAAAGAGAGAGAGAGGCAAGATAAAGTGACTAACTGATCCGTACTTGCACAGCAAAACAGGTCGACCGTGGTCACAAAAACATCGTGAGGCACAATGTGCTGCAAGACATGCTATTTTCAGACAACAGTTCTCGAACGAGAGAATCCCGCTGACAAGGATTCTACACCCGGCATGTCGTCATTGCTGGACGGCGTCGCGCTTGAGTGGCTTCAAGGTTGCACTTTGGCGATGCAGCTCGTGCTAGACAGATGCTCGGCGGCTTTTCGTAGCAGACCCCGAAATCCGACAGACAACCGCCACATAGAGCTTCGGGGATAGGATGACTGATCGCTGGCGGCCGGCGGAGAGCGTTCTGTTGGCTGCTGAATAATTGCCCGTCGAACCCCTGTTGGATGCTGGAATCACCTTCTGGAATCGCATCCCTGCTGCCGCAACTTATAGTCATTCTTAAAAGTCTGCGTGGACTTGCCTGATGGAGGTATTCCGGATATCAAAAGCTGTCAAAGGTCGGTAGCAAACGAGTCAGATCTATGAATGGAATCAATTTAGCAATCGTGCCTAAACCTCCGACGCCCTTTGCAGCCATGCCGCTGTCTAACTGATGGGTAGTACGTGGAGAGGCGAGAGCACATCTCTGCGCCGGATCCTCGATCTTCGGCATTGCTGCTAACAAGATTCTAAATAAATCCATCACGGAAACGGAAACATCCTCCAATGGGACGCATAGCGACCCGGCTAGACGCCACCCAGACCTCTCGACGCCGTTATCAGATGAAGCAAGATAGGCGTGCAGACTCTCTGGGATCGGAAACGAACCTCTCAAGACAAACTATAAAGGGAAACTCGTGTTGACAGCGGGTATCTATAAGTATATAACAGACAGAGTGATCCGTCCCTGAAGATAAGAGAGCACTTAGCCAGGAACAAGGGCAGCACTGGAATCCCAAATAAAACTGACCAAATATTACTAGTTAGCGGTCGGGAGAAATGACAGTGCATGTTTGAAGTAGTTGAAAGCCTTGAACAAAAACTCCTAGTTTATCTCAACGCCCCGTTCCCAGCACTTGATAAACAATCTCAGCAAAACAAAAATCCCAAGGAGACAGGCAAGCTACCAAAAAGCGGCGCCATGAGCACCAGCTAGGGATCTCTAATGTATCAAAAATGGGCATTCTATGCATTACATCCCAAGAAGCTAAAAGTTCACCCTCGCCGCGATCTCGACGATGAAGGTGCATATGGACTGCTTTCTCTACTGCCAGCTGTCGGCCTAAGAAGTCCGGATCCCTGACCGTCGAGGATATCCCGATGCGCGGTCTCATCCTCATCGGACTCGCGATCCATCTCACTTGGATGCTCAACTAGATCCTTCTGCGCTTCTTTTCTCATCTTCGTAATCTTCATGTAATTGTACGTTGCGATGCAGCACGTAGTGACCACGAGACCGGCCAAGTTGATCAAGGTCAAACGGTCATCGTATAGAATCCCTGCGGCTGCGATTGTGATCACTTCCTTGAAGATGCCACAGATACTCAGCGTCACTACTGAAGAGCGCCGTAGAAGTGCGAATTCAGATGCAATCATGCAGAATGCAAGAGTTCCAGGGAAGATGAGCACCGCTGCTGCACGCAAGACTCCAAACCGCTCAGCAAGAAGTCCCAAGCCTGCTATAATCTCAAAAGGCCCTTCGATCAATAATGCAAGGATGACTAGAGAAACAAACATGATTGGAGTAAGGAAGAAGAGCGTGGAAAATGGATTTGCGGTCGCTGGGTGTCGAAGGAGCAAGAGCTGGGTGAGCGCCCATCGAAACCCGGAGAAAAAGGCGGACGCAATGATCAGGGAGAACCCAATGACATTAAAGGTCGCCTCGTCAGCAACCATCATGACCACTCCCACGGTCATTGTGCAGATAATCATTATTAGTTTCATAGATGGGGCCTCGAGGCCGAGAATGAGCGCGAAAAGAAGGACGAATCCCAGCGTAGACGATTTACACATCGTCAAGAATGTGAGGGAGATAAATTTCAGGGACATATTCCCCAGTCCAATATCCAGCGATGTAGCAGTGCCGCATGGAACCAGCCGAGTAAAATAGAAAGCTTTGGTCACGACTGGACTAGTATTCGGCGCATTTCCGGTCATTGACGGTGCTGCTTGCGGAGCAGCAGGGTTGCGCGGCCGCAATTTAGGGAAGAAGTAGAGCAAAAACGACGCAAGCGAGAACTGGACCGCCATGTGAATGCTCGTCGTAAACAGGGGATAGGAAAAATCGAGGTGGTTTGGATCAAACATCCAATTATTATACTGATTTAAAATTACCGTCAGCCATTGAATCATTCACCAGAGGAGGAAAAAAAAGCGCAATTGGAATCTCACCAGCGATATCGACACCGAAAATAGATACCACAGCAGGATAAACATCACGTTAACCGACAGCCTCCTCATTACATGCTTATCCGCTAGATGCTTCTGCGCAACCGAGAGCGAAACATCCAGCCCCTCGCCATCGTCCCGCCTTTTCTTCCGCATCAAACCTCTCTTCTTCCTCTGCTGCGTCGTAAGGCCCGCTTCCTCGTCATCGTTGAAGTCCTCGCCCGAACCCGCTGCATAATCCATCTCCGAACAGCTTCCCTCGTCACTATCCTTTGCCAGAAACAACACCCTTTCAGCCGTGTCTGCCTCTGGCCCGGATGCTACCGTCGTCGTCGCAGTAGCACCAACAGCTTCGGATTTGCCGTCTCGTGCTCCTCCGCCGTCTTGCTCGATTCCCAAGGCCTCCTCGCATTCAGGCCCGGGTTGTCTGGATTCGAAGGGACGATCACGGGAAGACGAAGAGCGAGTCGAAGATGTTTGGTGACAGGTACCCGGGGCCGACTCCTCGCTTCTCCAGGGTTGGGTTTGAGGTGGATCAACGCCCATCGCTGGTGAAGGAACTAGGGGGCTGCGGTCAAAGCAGGCTTGGCATCTTGTTGGACTGGGCTGCTTATTAGTGATTTTCTGTTAATCCAGCTAGGATTTAATGAACAAATAGTTCCTGAAATGGAGCAAAAGACGTTGTTTGCTGAAGGAGGACGTTTGTTGATCTTTGACCGTCTGGCTGCACATGAGATGAGAACAGGAGGTCAAGTGGTCTCGGCCTCGATCAAGACAAAGCGTGACGTCGAACAATATCCATCAAATATTGACAACAAAAGGTTCCAGCCGCGCAGATTGGCTCGTTTTGGCTACATTGTAAAATCACAGAAATCTCCTACTAAATGCCTGTGACGATGCCATTGCACCCACCGAATCCGGTTTGTAAACTGCAATATATCCCAAACAGAGGTGATTGAATACGATCTGACCGAGACTAGCAATTGCTCCGTTGACCCAAAGTTGAAGCATCTCTCTAATCCCTCTGTCCGTATGAGTTGCTCGATAAGATAGAGTTAACGGTAGAATAAAGCGGTAGCTATGAGGACCGTAAGAAGCTAAAATACATTTCAAACAGCTTTTCGCCTTTCGCCTTTCTGTTTGATATTGTCATATTTTGGCCCTCTTCTCCTATTGTCATGGTCCAGATCAGAAATATCAGCGTTCCGAACACCGCTATCATTCCAGCGCCCCAAAAGGTATATGACGATGCGGATGAACCACGTCACAATCGTAACAATTACCCCCTAAATTACCGTTACTTGCAACTGGATCATCGGGTCCTTTTAACCGCCCTTCCTCTGACCACTGGCTGGCGCGTTTGACTGAGGGGATGAACGGGGATTACTTCTTGGCACTGCTACGGCCGCTGCTCGTAGGTCTCGGTCACGGTCTCTGGGAGTGCTCGCGGACGCACCGCCAGGACAGCTAGCATTTGGGTTAGAGTCGGCGGCCCGCGGAGGGTCGGGAAAAGCGTTTCGCAATTCAATCTTCTTTCGTTCCATTTCCAGCTGAAGCCGAAGACAGAATTAGCATATACCAAGACGCGGATCTACATCAATGCCACATATACGCACCACTTTTCGGACTCGGATAAGAGCCGCACTCACGCCGCCATTTTCAGGCATCAAGGAGCGGCAATCTTCCACACGATATGGCTTGGAAATGACAACAGTATCCGCAACTACGATACTTGCCCCGTCCCAGCGGGCAGGCATAGTGCGACTGAAGGCGTCGAACAGATCTTGTGCTTCCTTTGTCACACCTTTGCCTCTGCGCTGTTCTCGTTCCTGCAGCCGGGAGACAGCGGTTGCTTCACGGTTACGCAGAGCCTTGATATCCAAGGGATAGATGGCGGGGTACGCATCGGTAAATGGGGCAGGGCCGTCTACTTCTGCAGCAGCGCCAGTCTGTTGTGGGGGGAGGGAAAGGAGCGTGAAGCTTTGAATACCGGGCCACCGGAATAATGTGGAAGTCGCTAGGCTGCCCCAGGGCTGGTGTGCCAGCTGTGATTGGGGTCCGGTGGTAATGGGGATGTGTGATTGCCATTATGTTTGTGATCGGGGCAAGCAGTGAACAAGCTTCCTTCCA
>NW_003052500.1:2619264-2631382 GCF_000003515.1 Uncinocarpus reesii 1704 | reverse complement strand
ACAGCTCCTCAGTGTGTCGAAGTAGGCGGAGCAGTGGTGACGCGAATGCTGTTCAACGAATGCTGGTGTCAGTCATCTCCATGAATCTAGCACGGATGGCCGGTTATCTCTTGAATGGAACCGCCATCACAGAAACCAGGACTGCACTCACCGCGCCCCAATAGCTCCACTGAGCGCAACCTCCAAGCTCACCATTCCCGACGGCCCCAAATTCGGCGCCATGGCACCACCCAGGCCCTTTCCTCCACCAGCATGGCGCTTAGTCTCCGCAGCCATGTTAGGATGCCCAGCGGACACCGCAGCCTTTCGTAGCGTCACCTTGAGAGACTTTGTCAACCAAAGAAGCTTCTCAGAGTGCAGACAACACTATGGACACAGCACCATAGAGATGGGCTGCTTCCGGTATTAAAATATAATAGGCTGCAGGAGCATAGAATGTGTCCTTGATCAATTAGCCTGGCCGAATGCGTGGGCGCTACAATTCAAAGGGGAAACCAGTAAGCGTCACTCAGCAACCAAAGCTCAAAGACAGGCAAGGAGTGACATGAAGGGAAGAACAATCAAGAGAATTAAACTGGTAGAGAAGAGCAGGTGCAGAGTCACAGGAATCCCGAGTCCTCAGCCAAACCACCCAGCGTGAAGGGAAAAAGTCGGGAGGTGATGCTGCTGCTTGACTTGTGTTTCTGGATGACTTCAGGTCGGGCTGGCTGGCTAGTTAGCTTTAGATGCGACGGGCGGCGGCAGGCTAAACAGCCGCCACCACACCAAACAGGCTTAGCGCCAGCCTGCGCTTTGCTGGCATCACATGGAACAACAAGGGGCCTTGATTAAATTCACTGTGATCCGTGCAGTTGTCTTACTACTTATTTTCTTTTCAGTCATGCAGACAATGTACGAAATCGGTTGGATAAAATACAACAAAAGCCAGCATCGCACTTGAATATCCTTCCTTCAAAAATCCACTGCCATTCACACCGGTTGTCTTTGGGTCGGATGACGCGGATAGCGCTCACAAATGGTTATGGCTTGTTGGGCTATGTGCGTTCTCTAGGTTTGAGTTAACTACAAGTGCAGTATCAACCCGAGGTTTACAAGGTTAATTGCCCTTTGTTAGACTTGGTAGTTGGAAGCAGAGACATTGCCTCCGCGGCCGGTCCAGTTGACGTGGACATTCGTTCCTGCTGGATACCTCTCATTGGCGCATTCCGGCTTCATCAAGAAAGTATGCGCGCCGAAGTAGTCGCGCTGGGCCTGGAGGAGGTTGGCTGGGAGATCATGCGAGCGATAGCCGTCATAGAAACTCAACGCAGTTGAAAAGGCTGGAGCTGGGATACCCCATAAGGTTGCCTTGCTGACAACATCGCGCCATCCGGGCTGTGCCTTGTGGATGGCGTTGTTGAAGAAGTCGTCAAAGAGGAGATTTTCAAGCTCAGGGTCGTTCCGGTATGCGTTGGTAATGTCCTTCAAGAAGACGGAACGGATGATGCAGCCACCACGCCACATCAATGCAATCGAGGGCTTGTTCAATTTCCAGTTATACTCTTTGGCAGCCTATAAATCCCGGTTAGTGCTCGCCTCCAGTCGAACGTGTCACGGTAAAAGACGCTACTCACATTCTGAATCAGCATGAAACCTTGCGCATAGGAGATGATCTTGGAAGCATAAAGGGCTTGCTCCAGATTGTTGATGAACTCGTCCCGGTTACCAGTGAACTCGGGCTTAGGGCCTTGCAGGATCTTGCTGGCGCGAACTCGCTCTTGTTTCAGAGAGCTCAGGCAACGGGAGAAGACAGCTTCTCCGATCAAGGTCACCGGCATACCAAGATCAAGAGCGTTGATAGCAGTCCACTTACCAGTGCCCTTTTGACCAGCGGTGTCCAAGATCTTTTCAATCAGCGGCTTGCCGTCTTCATCGTTGTAGCGCAAGACATCTCGAGTAATTTCGATCAAGAATGAATCGAGAACACCCTTGTTCCACTTCTCAAAGACATCACCCATCTCCGCAGCGGTCATACCGAGACCCCTCTTCATGATATCATAGGCCTATAACATGGGTTCAGCCGCAACAAATCTCTGTTGCTGAGAGTCGAGATCAGTCCTCACCTCACAAATGAGCTGCATATCTCCATATTCGATACCGTTATGGACCATCTTGACATAATGGCCTGCACCCTCGTCTCCTACCCAATCGCAGCATGGCTCACCATAGCTCTGGGCAGCAATACTCTGGAAGATATCCTTGATATATGGCCATGCCTCTTCGTTCCCTCCCGGCATCAAACTGGGTCCATAGCGGGCGCCTTCCTCGCCGCCAGACACACCGGCTCCGACGAAGCGAATTCCACGCTCCTTGAGGTATTTGCAGCGGCGATTGCTGTCGGGGAAATGAGAGTTTCCACCGTCAATTATGATGTCACCGGGTTCGACGTAGGGAAGGAGTGCCTCGATGAAATCGTCGACGGGTTTGCCGGCCATGACCAGCAGCATAATTCGGCGGGGTTTCTTGAGCTTTGCGCAAAACTCCTGGATTGAATGGGCTCCAACAATCGATTTTCCTTGACTGAATCAGAATCCACAGGTGGGAAACTTCGTAACGATCCGCTGGGCAGACAAACCTTTGGCCTCATTGTCTAAGAATCGATCGACTTTTGAAACTGTGCGGTTGAAGGCAACAACTGTAAATCCATGGTCGGCGGCGTTTAGGATGAGGTTTTGGCCCATGACGGCCAAACCGATGAGGCCAAAATCGCCACTGGGGGGAATATGCGCAGGGGCACCGACATTTATGCCGGCCAGGCGCGCGCTGGCGTCAGCTCTCAGTCATGGAATACTCAAGCGGGCGATTTAATCAGAAAGATGGAACAACTACATGAAGTATGTTCATCCAGAGCATTGGCGTGCTGGGTAGGGTAGCTGCTAGGGACAAATAGAGGGCGCACTTACACTGCTTGATCAGCCATGATGGTCGTGGATCAAGGAATTGCTCTGTTTGTGTTGTTGTGAAGACGTCGGGTGCTCCTTGTATCAATTGCAGGTGGTGGAAAAGGGACAGGTTGACAGCAGGACGAACGGTGGGGTTCGCTGCCTTGGTGAGGGTAGTTTAGTGGGCTGCTCCGACCCAAGTTCTCGCGGTCACGTTGAGGACAATACGACAAGGAAGCGGAATAATGGCTGATAATCTCGACAAGGCTCTGCAGTGAATGCAAGATGAATTTATAAGTCCTCCCGCTTCCCGTGTAGCCTTGCGTTTGTCATCATTATAGCATGATTCTCTGATCTTGATTGCTCTCCAGGAGCGGGGCATTCTGGTTAGTAATGAGGGGCAAACAATGGTTACAAAAGGCGCCGGGATCTCGATGCGAAACCCAGCCCTCGCATCAATTGAAGCTTCGAATCGGATTAGCAGAGTTTTAAATGCGCCCAATAGGCCCCCTGGACAAAGGGCTCTCGGTGTGCAAAATCCCGTGCGAGTCCCGCCATGTCCGTACAACCGCAGCGCGACACTGTGACAGCAGCCAGGAATAGGGATTAGTCAGCTTGATATGCCACATGGCTAACACTCCTGATTGGTCAGCTGAAACTGGATGACTCAGCAAGCAAGAACACGGCGCTAGTGCATGTACGGTTAGCCCCATTGACATGTCGAGCTTCCATCCGCCTTTTTGCTGCTCATCCGCCAGCACTGGACAGCTGTTGCGCCAGATATCCTCGCTGCGTGCATTCTTTGCTGTCAAGACCAAAGCGAAAGCCGTTGTCACATCAAACCGCTTAAGAGGCCCTGTGCTCGTGTCGAGAACTTCGCCGCTGTGACGTCTAGCGTAGGACGTTTGCTTCGAGTTCCACCATCTGAAGCGGGTTTCAGGCCGGACGTGCGCAAGGTACGTGTGTCTGCTGTTATTACACACCTGCTGCCAAATATATCTGCCCTTGCTCCGACGAACGTTCCGTTCATCATGTCGTTTCCACCTCCTCCAGGTTTCCAACAAACCCCGCGTCCTTCCTCCACCCAGCCACACCCGCACAGCTCGCTTCCCCCGCGACCGCCTTCCGCCTCCTACGCTCCCTCGGGTGCTGCTGGGACACCAGGCAACCCGCAAAGACCTTCGGATTACAATGCCTTCACTCGCTTTCAACCACGATCGGTAGCGGCTACCCAGTCTTATCGCCCTAATAGTCCCGCTGCCTCTATTCCTTATACGCCCAGTGGCGGGTATTCGGCGCCAACTCCGCCGCACAATACGGGTTACCAGTACCCCCCGACTCAGTATCAACAGCCGAGTCATCCGTATCAGCAGCAGCAGCAACAACACGATAATTATTACCCCCAGCAACAGTATGGCTCCAGTAACTACAATCAGTCGTCTGGCTCTCACAGAAACCAGTACAATGCTGGGCAGGATCAGGGTGCCTACGGATTTGGGGGGGCCAACAGAGGAATCGCGCGTCATGGCGATTCCGGCATGGATCCAGAGACTGAAGCTCAGATCGCCCAATGGCAAAGCGCCTACATGAGCAAAGATGAAAGTAACCAGACCGTTGGCGGTAAGGCCGGGGCGGGGCGTCGAGACGATGCTTCATCGGCTACTGGGGCCAACACCGGTCCACTTGGCAACGTACAGCGGCTTCATGACGCTTCGACGATCTCTGCACCTCCCAGCGGCGTTCAGACTGCTTCTACCACACCTGTCGCTGGCCCCAATCAACCAGGACCCCATAAAACTGTTGTGCGTTCGGGCGGTGGGCAGACATGGACCGATCCGACTTTGCTGGAGTGGGATCCAGCGCACTTCCGCCTTTTCTGCGGGAATCTTGCCGGCGAAGTAACGGACGATTCTCTGCTCAAGGCATTTTCAAAGTACCCGTCAGTCCAAAAGGCACGCGTCGTTCGCGATAAGCGAACGGAAAAGAGCAAAGGGTACGGATTCGTTAGTTTCAGCGACGGCGACGATTACTTTCGAGCTGCGAGGGAGATGCAAGGCAAGTATATCGGCTCGCATCCCGTGCTCCTGAGACGAGCGATGACCGAGATCAGACCGGTTGTTGCAGGGAAAGGTGGCGCGAAGGGAAACAAAAAAGGTGGTAATGCAGCTGGCGGAGCTGGCGGCGGTAAATCTTTAAAGCCGGGCGGTAAGGCTGCCGGTGGTGGTGTACAGAAAAAGCAAGCAAAAACCAAGGGTGGATTGAGGGTGCTGGGATGATGAGCGGTCCTGTAACTAACTACTCGCAACAGCCATGGTTCATTGCCAGCACTTTTTGACGTTTCTCATCCATTGCTGTTGTGTATCCTCCGTAAAGTCCCCAGATGCATTTGCTCCTCACGCGCCCTTTGCCGCCATTCCGATATCGCGCGTCTCTTTCTGCGTCATCGGCCAGAGACCCGGCGTGCTGCTAGGCCTGAAGCGGCTAGGCGCCGTCACAGTAGCATTTCGTCGGAAGTTGAAAGCGTGAAGCAACGCAGCAGCAACGGCGGATGCAACTCCAGCGGGAGCATCATCGCCATGGCCGGGTGGGCTCCAGATCGCCAATATGCTCAGTCAAGGGCGCCTTTCAAGCTAACTAGCCAACTCGCGTAGCCGATTCGGAGCATTATAACTTAGATAACTAGCCTTATCAGACATCCGACGGCCACCAAGTCATCCACAGCGTGACTTTTCTTTCTCTATTTTTTCTTTATTTTCCAATTCTCTTTTCTGGTCTGGATGCAATAGTCAAGCTGGTGCATAATTCGCTTCGGGCTCTGTTCCTTTTTTTCCCGTGTTGGCTTGTTGCAATCTGTTCACATATATAGACTTCTCCGCGTATGAAGTGACCACGGTTTCCAGCCATGTCGGGCCGCACGGGTGTAGACGGACAGCAGAAACCCAACGCCCAGTCCATCCAGTCCTTCCTGACGCCGCTGGTGCTCGACGACGCAAAGATCCACGACATCTCCTACCGCCTGTCCAAGGTCTACCAGCGTCTGGCGCGGCACGGAGAAGGCCACTTCTTCCCAACCCCTGTAACCCATCTCCCCAGCGGCCACGAGACGGGGTTCTATCTGGCTGTCGACGTGGGCGTCACCAATCTGCGCGTAGCTTTCATTGAGCTGCTGGGGGACGCGTCGGACAGCCCTAATAATGGCTCCTCGTCGATGTCGCTGGTTGAGTCGTATATAGAGAACAATGCCATCCCCAAGGTGTGGCAGAGACGGGTGAGGCGCACGCTGGAAAAGGCGTGGAGGATCGAGGAACATCTGAAGGAGGACCCGACGGAAGAGCTATTCTCGTGGATTGGAAGCTGTATCGCGGAAGTGGTTGCAGATGAGATCAGGTCGCATAGCTTCGAGCTGGCGGCCGAGTTGGAGACGGGGTTGTCCTTCAGTTTGCCGATGAAGTATGTACTGTGCATGCATATATATCCGGGCGAGCAGGACACTAACTGCACTATTCAGGCAGAATTCGCTGGGCGAGGCTACCCTGATGCCCGTCGGAAAGGCGTTCTTCATCAGTGAAGATCTCGATCTCCGTCAAGCGCTGCTCGCTGGCTATGAACGCCATACACGACGGACAGATATTGGATCCATGGACCAGCACCAGATGGTATATCAGCTCCCAAGGCTAAACATAGTCGCCATCGCCAATGACACGGTCGCGACGTTGGTCTCGCTGGCGTACTCGGTCAAATCACTGCCCAACACCCGGGTCGCAATGGGCATCATCGTGGGCGCAGGATGCAATGCCACTGTTCCCATGCAGCTCTCCGACTTACACGAGTCCAAAGTCCGTCAGATCCTCTCCTACAACCCCAATGCGACGCAAGCAATCATCAACACCGAATGGACTCTCCGTGGAACAGAACTCCCGCTCCAAGAACTCGACGTCTTCACCAAGTGGGACATGGAACTCGACGCCAATACCCATCGTCCCGGCTTCCAACCGTTCGAATACATGACCGGCGCCCGCTACATTGGCGAACTCGTCCGCCTCGCCGTCTTCGACTACTTCACCAACATCCTCGAAACCCCCCAGCACACCCTGCCCCAGACCCTCACGCAGCCCTACGCACTCACCACCGCCTTCGTCTCCGACATCATCGCCACCTCTCGCGCCGACACCGCTCTCGCCGCCAGCCTCGCCAGCAGACTCCCCCCGCCGCCATCCAGCCCCTGGACCTGGACCCCCGACCTCGCCAGCGTCATGCGCGCCACCGCGTCCGCCGTGCAGACTCGCTCCGCGGCGCTTATCGCAGCCGCATCCGTCGGCCTGCTGGCCTGTAACCACGAAATCCATCTCCTGGAGCCACACGCAACCGCGGAGTCCTCGCAGCCCAGCCAACCCGTCATACAGAGCCCCGAAGACCAGCGGGATGCGCTGTGCCCGGGCTCCGGGTGGCAGAGCGGGCCGGAGGAACTGGTCGTGGCGTACACGGGAGGTATTATCCAGCATTATCCGAATTTCAAGGAGATGTGCCAGATGTTTATCGATCGGCTGATCTTGAGGGGTGGTCCGCAAAAGGAGGGGAAGAGTGTGTTTTTGAGAGAAGCGAGTGATGGCTCGATCATTGGCGCGGGAGTGCTGGCGGGGATGGTGTCGAGCAGGTAAATAAATTATTTTTTGTCGACGAATTTCTAGTATATATGATTTTTGGATGATTGGATTGTGCTGGATTGGCTTTGGCTTGGGCATCAAGTGTGATCTCGATGCGCAACGTCAAGGGAATGAACATATATGGCTCACAAAATGTTAATGTCACGTTGTCATGTCTATAAGTGTTGAGATAGTCTTACTCTACCTATTAACTACATACTATTTTCATTTAAAACGGAAGTTCAATTATTCTCAAACTACAAACAGGGAGTTGACGCTCAATTCTCGCGCAAATCTAATCTAATCCTTCATAGCAAACTATCACTAATTACTTCTATCTATACCTTTTAGGACGTCTACCTTTTGCCCATTCAGCATGTGCGACCCCCTGCATAGCCAGGTCCCCTAGCACCGCCTGTGCCTTGTCAAGGCTGTCAATTGTAGAGACCGGGGGCGGGAATACCATAAACTGCCTTGTGGGCTCATTGACCTTGTCGGGATCAATAAGATCACACTCCAGCAGGTAGTTGAACTGGGATAACCAGCTGGTCGCGGCACTAAACCCGCGGTCGCGGATCGCCAGTAACAGCAGCGCCTCCGCGTATCGCTCCGGGGTGGGGATTCTGACCGGCGTACCGGGATGATGTCGACATTTACCTCTGCTCGTCTCGTTGCCCAAGATGGGATGCTGGTTGTTTGGCGGGAGCCGTGCGTCATCTGCGAAGATGATGTTCTCCGAGTCTGAGAAGGTGGTGGTGTCGTTCTCCAGGGGCAAGGCCCACAAGCGCTCGTCTTTGATGTGCAGCTGGATGGACGGCCACATGTTGATTTCGTCCCCCAGGAAAGAAATGTGGAAATGGACGGCGGGATTGCAGAAAGTCCGTCCGTCTTCTGTCACGGGCGCTCTGTGATGGCAGTTGCTAGCAGCGCAAGGCACCAGACCAGCGTGGATCAGGGTCTCGGTGGCTCTTTGGAGGTGTGAGCGGTCAACCACGAAGCTCATTTCCTAGGCTGGATCAGCAAATTGTATGCCATCTAGTTCTGGACTGCCATGGTACAGGGTAGCAGAGCATACGATATCTCCTGTTGGAATGCCATAGATGTCGATCACGCTATTCCACCACAGGATGTTCGGGATATCAACACTGTTCAGCAGCGACGCAACTTTGATCATGGTTGGTGTGCAAAATCTTGCGTCTTTGAGGGCATTCCGCTCTACTAGATGCGACGCCATCCTGCGAAAACACGAGGCCTTGGGTTGGGATGAAGCAATCGGTTGACGTGCGACAGTGCTCTTTTGCCCATCAGCACCGAACGAAGAAATTCCAGGAGCAACGCACCTTTTGTATGTGGTATCTTCTCAAGTAACCTGGCCGCGTCAGTGCAAAGGGACGGGGAACCAGCAGCGGTTTAAACAAAGGCGAATTGGTCAATCGCAGGAAAGCAGGTGGACAACGGAGGGCCATTTTCAGTAGCCTTGGAACCAGAGAGTCAGTGATAAAGTGATGGTTGGTGCTCGATATTTGAGGGCCTCTTCTAGCTTTCAAGATAAAGGGCCATTGCTGAACACACGGGCGTCACCGATGAGTTACACCGTCGATCAAAGGGGAGAGATCTGTTTAGTTCCACATCAATACATCTGAATTCTCAGCTGCGAGCTACTTCTCACTATCACGTCATTATTGTGATGATGACCACGGCGCCTGACGGCTCGATCCCTACAGGGTATCTTAGGCTTCCAGCCCGCCGGTGCATACAGAGCGTTTCCGGAGCCAAGCGACGAGCCTCAGGCGGAAAACCCAGCCACCTTAAGCAGCAAAAGAGAGCAACGGGGTAACTACTACATGACATTCTTTAAACAGCTTCTTCTTGAGAAGCTTTTGGGTACATATGGCAGGCTGCCGGCATATAAAGCGCTAGCTATAATGAACGTCAACACTCACGTAACTAGTTCATTCCGTTCCTCATTCACACGTCTATCATTCGGACAACGTCCGTCGCAACAGTCATCGCCTTGCCGATTTTGCCAGGTCTTCTAAACGAGCATTGGCCCACGAGAATCAACCAGAGGCTGTTGCCTAAGACTGGCGTCTGCATGCCGCTTCCAGATGTGCTACGCCGCAGAACTTGCCGAAGATGAGAGCTCGAACCTTGCCTCTTCCAATCGGTAGCCCCTGAGCCGCATCCGATCCCTGCGCTGGTGAGGTTTCCGAGCAACATCTGCCACACGCAGGACAATTGCAATTCACAGCAGCTGCCGGTCGAAAACTTGTAGATATCCTTCGCCGAAGCTGCGTCAAAGCGCACGTATCGAGAGAATGCGCAGTATAAATGCGCCCTCTATTCCACACGTTGAGGGTGATGAGCGTGCTTGTATCTCGCATAGTTCGAAGCCCACGATACTTGTTCCTCAATCTTAGACCCTTCGGCCGAAAACCTTTAGAGAATGGCGTTTCCTCTTGCTGCCGATATGACGGCAGCTTCACGGGCATTCATTGATGCCGCCAAAATCGTTACGGGCGCCCAAGCTGCCAGTATCCGCTTAGCCCTAGTAGGAGGTACCGCCATTATCAATCAGACCAACCACCGGTTTACCCAGGTGCATGAATGAAAAGCAAGCGATGTCTTATTAATTCTAACTCATCTTAGGACATCGACTTTTATGTGATTGGCACGGACCGGATGGCCCTGAGAGACGAAATCGTACGCAAATGCAACCCTGAAAATGGATCACCGATTTGGACGAAAAACGTAGAGTCGAGGTGCGGCTTGACTTATTCGATCCGGAAACAAGATGGGCCTGCTGTGAATATTCGGATAGATATCATCGACGACCAAGTTGTCAGCTACCTAATTGTTCACTATTCTTTTTTTAGAGGCCTGCGGGCGTCAATGCTGACCCACGTACTAGACAGGTTGGAGCGTGTCGTCGCACCAAATACTTGCGCAACTAGCGGAAACGAACTTGCCTTGGGGCTCTCGAGACGATCTCATTTGCACTAAAGCGAAAAGCGCACGCGATCGGTGCAGGCGTGGACATCCCAAAGGGAAACAAGATCTCTTCGACATCGAGAAGCTGTTGGAAAAGATGCCCGGGGTATTAACCAATCCCACGCACAAGGCACACTGCGTTCAGCACCTCTCTGAAGTTGTAGGACTTCATCACTGGCCAAAGGAAGAGTGGGAAACCAGGCTTGGAATCCAATTGCCATAGAATATCGAGAAGGGCGATATGCCCACTTGTACAGAGTAACCGTTGGTTAGCCGCTTCAAAACTCCGCTCCTTCTAGGGAATGAATCACAGTAATGGATGGCTTCGAGAGAATTTTCTCATCATATCATTCCATTTTAATTGCTTTCATATTCCGCATCGCTGAGTGCAGTTTCCTCACCGCTTGATTCGGTTTTCTCCTTTTTCTTGCCCCTTTTCGAGGCAGCCCTAGCTTTGGTCTTCTTTCCCTTCCCATCTAGCATATCTCTAATGTCCTTCTGCTTTGCATCTTTAGCCTGCTCCTTTTCTCTCTTCTTATCGAACAACGCTTGTTGTTTTTCCCGCTCTTCTTTTCCCTGCTCAGCCAAACCTGCTTCAAGGGACTTGAACTCCCGGCTTTCGGGATCCATCCCGATCAGACTTTCCAAAAGTTTGATTTCTCGAACCCAAACGGATTTATCTTCAATCATCGCTGGTTTGGTTTTGGTTTTTGCTTTCGTCGTTGTACGAACCTTTTTGGTCTTCGAAGCCGTTGACGTCGTTGTACGCTTTTTGCCAGATGGCCTTTCCGATTCTGATACGTCCAAGTTGTCGTGCTCACACTCGGATGCAACAGCTTCCTCCTGCTGATGTGCCTCAACTGTTTCTGCAGGCCTGTCAATGGGTGTTTCCAAAATCATAGGCAAGTCCTCCAGTCGTTTATCATTCATCACGTTATGAAATGCCCTCAAACCCAAGAAACCTGTCCCGATGTTGGCATGCAAATCCCGCTTACTGCCCAATGGCGTTTTCGAGTCATTGATGTGCAGTGCTCGTAGGAACTTTAGGCCAACGGTCTTATCAAACTCGTCCATGAATTCATTCCAGGATTCTGGGGAACGGAGGTCATATCCAGCAGCGAAAGTATGGCAGGTATCAAGGCATATTCCCAAACGCGGATGGTAAGTTTCCGGAATGAGCGCTAAAAGAGACTGAAAATGCGAGAGCGGCCCGCCAATAGTGGTTCCATGACCACAAGTTGTCTCTAAGACTGGAATTACGGTCTTTGTGGCGTCCAAGGCAGCTATGAGAGCCTTCGCTAGGCGAGAAAGTGCGGAATCAAGGGTGGATTGGTTGGTTGCACCAGGACTGCAATTGATATTAAGTTTCTGTACCTTGAGGATATGAGAGTGAGGGAAGCTAACTGAAAATTGTAGAGTTTTATACCAAGCTCCTCGCATCGTTTTAGGTCATCTATGAAAGAGGTGTATGCCTGTTTCGCTTTCGTAGGATCTTCCTGCGCCAGGTTAACAAGGTAGGAGCCATGAGGAAGGACATATCTAGATTGACATTAGACAATACGG
>NW_003052500.1:2615553-2619164 GCF_000003515.1 Uncinocarpus reesii 1704 | reverse complement strand
CATTAGGCCAATACGGTTCAAAAGAAGCAGGAAATCAGAAGGTATATCCTACTTCGAGGCGTCATATTTGTGATCCTGACAAAGATTATGAAACTGCTCTCGATGGTCATCCTGTAATGGAGGGTTGTCCCATTTTCGCTGCGACTTTAGAAATAAAGCAAAGGCATTTCCGCTAGAGCGAGCCATTAGCACCGCCAGTTGTCAAGGACCATAATTGAAAGCCTTGATAGTGTTTACCCGATGTGCAAGCTATTAGTAACCGCATTATGTATCCCTACAAGGAATGTTTAGCAAGCTCCGCAACGAGGATTGAAGCAAGATATAGCATCAGATAGCTGAAGCAGCATCACCAACACACCTTTGGAAGCACTAACATGCGCACCCAAGAACATGCGCAGTCCTTCCGTGCGAGGAGCAAGAGGCTTCATATCTTCCAGCTTCTCTTCTTTGGTTTTCCTCTTCCTTGTCTTCGTTTTTTTAACCGTTACCTCGACCTCTTCCTCCTCGACCACTTCTGTCCCCTCGTGTTTTATCTGAGCGGTTTCCACCCGGTCTCGGCCCACCACCTTGTCCTCTGCTTTTGTCTCGCCTTTTTGCTTCTGCACGTGTTTACCGACCCGATCCTGTTCCAATGCTATCTCTTCAGCATCGGAGGAATGCGTGCCATTCAGCGTAGCGGTGTCCTGGTGAATATCAATTGAAGTTTTCTTAGGTCGCTTGGGGCTAGGTGTCGGTAAAGAATCTGCTGCTTTGCGTTGTCGCTTTTTCCTCTCAGGGGTTGCGGTCTCGTTGACTTCGGAGGCAATGATCTCAGACCGGCGAGAGGCCGCACGTGTAATCCGAGGAGGCATTGCAAGCGGCAACGTGAGCGAAATCAACCAAGCCAACTTGGGATCATGTTAAAAAATATCATGAAATACGTCTAACGTCAATGGACTTTTGAGAGAAACGCGTGATCACGCGATCCATGTCTCGCTGACTAATAAATCTACTTCATGCTTCCTAAAACGCCGTCGCTATCCTGGAGAATCTAAAGGGCAGCATATGAACATTTCGATATTAAAAAAAGGGGATATCATAAAAAGAAAACCAGCCGCCATTCATGTCCACGTAACAAAATCAGAAATGTAAGCATAACCGTTCTCCAGTCGAAGCCTAATCAGTCAATAGCATCAATCCTTCTCGGAACTGCGTCGCGCCCGCTTCTTTGATATCAGTGCCTCCAGCTTTTTGAGATGACCTTGCAGCCCTTTACGAGCCGCATTCGCTGCAAGCCACATTTCCATCTTTTCGCGAACAAGTCTCATCGAATTAACCATCGGCATGGAGGGGCCCTTTCCGCCACCAGCAACCGCGCTCGGGTCACCATTCTCCTTGGAGTCACAATATTGCCGCTCAATCCCCGTCCATTTCTCGCTGGTAGGATTGAGACAAAGGTCAAACAGTTCCGACCAGATTTCCCTCTCCCAATATCTCTTCAAGGATTCTTTGATTTTATAATGTCGCTGAAGGCCACATGCAGGGCGGTCAGGGTTGCCAGTCTCCGTATGTGACACAGGCATGACTTCCATGTACTTCCCGAATAGCATGATATAAAAGATTCCAGCGAGGCCGTACAGATCGACCTGATATGTCCACGGTCTACACTCTTTCATCTCAGAACATTCATGCTCCGCCACCTTCCAATCAGCAATGAATTGGACCCCGGGGACGAAAGCGTGCATATCAATCGCGCGACCAAAATCAATCAACGTCAAGCCTCTGTTGTGCCAGCCATGCCCTCCCGATGGGGAATAGTCTGCATTGTCCAGATCGGTATCCAGCAACGAAGTAGGAAGTGCAGCCGACTCATCAAGCCGAACGAGACAATTATCCGCTTTTAGATCTCCGTGAATTACTCCACAGGAATGCAGCCCTTCAACTGTACGAAGCAGTTCAACTGCGAAAAACATCGAAACTGCCTCATCTAGGCCAGCCTCTGTTGTCCCTCCAGCCTTACATTCGGCCCTCACAAGGTTGATTAAGTCGATCAGCGTGCCTTGGTTGCGGTAATCCTCCACAAGAATAACTTCATCTTTGAAATGGTGAAGTTCATGGGCCTGGATGATGCTTTCTGTCGAGCGGCGGTGCAAACTGGTGCTGCCCAGACGGACATGTGCAATACGCAGCATATAGAATTCCCAAGCCGACGGAGGATTCGTTTCCACTTTAATAGCTTCAAATTCACCACGCTCAGCATTTCGCATGGTCTTGAAGATCTTTCCTTTCGGAGAGGGCGTCCGTGGGCTCAGATCATAACCGTCGCTTTCATCTTCAGAGTCCGTGAATGTGTCGGGCGAATCAACACTTTCTACCAGGTAAACTGGAGCAAAGCCGCCTTCTCCTAGCTCTCGTTTAATGGCATAACTCCGAACTGCACCTTCAAAACAAAGAACAGGCGGCACGGTAGGCGATCTATCTCCTCCATTGCCCTTAGATACTTTGGCTAAATTCTTGAAATACTTCTTGATATCGGATGCATTTCCTCCATCTTCCATTTTGTGGTCGTGATACCCTGGGTAGGTATGTAGCGAAGGCCGCATGCTTCGCAGAATCTTGGCCTGTATCGCATGGTCCATCGGGTTGCATTGATGCTCCGTGATTATCACATGTCCGTTGCGTTGAAGGATTGGTGACTTTGGAATCGATGGCATGAATCCGTCACTGACTTTGCTGGGGGAACTAATTTCAGTGGTGTACTCAAAAACAGCATCGTTGGTTCGAGTATAGTCTTGGAACGGACTACTCAGCAGCAAATCGTCGACTTCCGGTATGGCTGGTGTGACTGGGGCAAAGCCTCTGCCTATCTTGGATGGCGTTTTGGTGCTTAGATGACCCTTTTCCCTGAAAAGAGTCGAAGCCAACGAAGCCTCTGTCTGTTCTATGATCGGAGTCATGAAGGGCAATCGGTTTTGAGCAACAACATAAGGATCTCGATAGGGACCAGTTGGAGGATTGTAATCTTGAGGCTCGATGGGAACAAATCGGCTTTCTTTTGAAGAGGGAGAATGAATGTGATTCTCCTTTTCCTCACCTTCGCCAAAGTGACCATAACTTTCAGGGTGATTCTGAGGTGAAACTGAAGTGTTCGTCTGACTTCCGGAACCTTGTATATCTCCTCTTGATCCACCATAAACCTTTGGAATGTGCTCGGCGGGACTGAATTCTGTCCATTCGCTGACTCCAGTCTTTGTTTGATCAGTAAACCCATTGTCGGCATTGATATCCTGCGTTCTTTCAAAAACACCAGTTTCATCATCACCAAAGTCGCTGTTCACTGCAGATATTCTCCCTGTTGCTGTGCTCTCTCCAGCACTGGTATAATCATCTTCCTCATAATCGCTGCCATATAGGCTTTGGTCCTCAGCCGCTTCCAGCTCGGCCTTCAAGGGCTGATTGAATATGCTGTATATCTCATCCGTTGCTGCCCGAGTATGGAAGGTCATCATAAGCTCGGCTGTGCATCTTCGCTTTATTTTTGGGCCTGTTGGAGAGTCCAATTTTGTTTTAACTGTGATATTACATATTAATATCCAGGTTGAACACGATTATATGACGTAAGTGAAAACTTC
>NW_003052500.1:2612607-2615367 GCF_000003515.1 Uncinocarpus reesii 1704 | reverse complement strand
TTCGCTTTCTTTGCCTACGCGGACAGCCGGCTGCTTGCATTTATTAGTTGACATCTCCTTCAACGGAGCCTTCCTTTGTTTTGACCAGTCCTTATCCATCCAGCCTCTACTCGAGGCCCGCAACTCCTCGAGACTCATCTCATATGTTGGATTCTCTGGATCAGGATAGACGGCGGCAAGATTGACAAAAACTCGTTCGACCTTTCCCGTCCGGGCATTGACTCTTTCTTTCTGGTTCTGTGTAGGATTTTCAGAGGTAATAGATTCAGAGTTATTTGATATTGAATTCTGAAGTACAACGAAAAAGGAAAACGCCAGAGGGGTTCCATGCCAGCAATTAGTCCTGTGACCGTAAATATGAGGATCATATGTAGAATCAGAATAGAATGTGCAGCTTACCGGATCCCTGAATACCGCCATCTTTTGTGTCGGGTTTGCTTTCTTTCCAGCTTTCAGTGTTTCACCAGCCCATGGTCGCGGTTCGATTATATTTTCCTTTTTCCTTTCCTGGATCGATCCAATGTTATCCCACCCCTTTGTCCGGCCCGTTACAGGGCTTTGTTCGGGAGCACCAGCTTCTGCGTCGTTAAAGATCGCCATTTTCTGCTTCCCACTCTTAGGTTTCGCCCCGCTTCCAACGCCTCCTCTAGCTCTTCTCGCTTCTTGTGGATTTTCTGTCGGCGGTCTTGCGGTCGCAAAAGGATCAACCTTGGCTACCAGCGCAGGCCGAACAGTAGGCAGGGCCGGCGACGACGGTTCATCCAAAGTTCTCGGCTGTTGTTCCATTCTCTTCTGAAAATCCCCAAACTTCCGCAATAACCTTTCCATTGGCCGCGCCTCTCGTTCCAAACCCATCTTGTACACCTCCTCCGCTTGAGCAAAACGTCCGGCGCCCTCAAGCCAGCCTGCAAACTCTTCGTAAAACAAAGCTAGACCTTGGCCAACCTCATGACGGGATAAAAACGCAAACGTTTCCCGTGGGGAATCTGAGAATAACCGTATGTAGTGCAGCCATAGGCGTAAATACCGCGGGTCGTTCTTATAATGACTTGACGAAAGAAATGCCCTCGTAGCTCGCTCCAGTAACGGGAGCAAGCCAGATTTTGTGGTCGCTTGTGCCGATGGGTAAGCGTCAAGGGTCCATTTGACATATCGGTCGAACACGTCGAGGGGGTCATCCGATTCGTTGATGGTTTCGAGTTCTTTTTCGTACTCTTTTCGCACCGCGTCGTTTACGGATTGTGTATCATCGAGGCTGGGTGATGAGTACTTGCCACTGAGGGGAGAGAATGCCGCTACCAAGGCCTTTGCTGATCTGCCGCTGGGCAAGGACTGGATATTCTCCTTTTGTGTCTCGATCAAGTCGAAATTGATCAAGTCCCCGGAGCCCGCCATGGTATAATTCGAAAAGAAGAAGAAAAAGCAGAGCACAAACCTATCCTGCTCCTAAAAAACTAGTATGAGTAGACAGGGAACTCCAGTGCTTCAAATGGGTATCACGGTTGCGGAGAATGACGAGCGTCGCGATAAAACTTGTTGTTGGGGATTGTTGACCTCTGAGGACGTTGCCATGGAAACGCCTGTCTTGGCGCTTGCTTGGCGCTGAGTATCAGAACGACCACTCGGTCTATGAGATACCAAGCAAAGCAACTACTTGGATAAAGGAGCTCGATGTTCGCCCGTGGCTTCCAATCCGATCCAGATTTGGTCGACCACGAGCAACGATCGTTCGTTCGAAAGATAGGGCGATTTGTAATGCAAGAGATCTCTACATCATAGTTTCATATAGCCGCTGGTTACCCTAATGCATTTGAGTCAATGGTACCAATTATAAGATCTACTCATCCCCTTACGGATTACTACATTCATGCACACTTGAAAAGCTAGTCAGTAGAAGTAATATATCAATTCATCCCTCATATGATAACAAGTTCCTCATCAAAACATCATCAGCCATTTTGGCTATAAGAAAAAAAAAAAGGACAAAGAAGAAAGATTGTCACAAAAATCGACAAAAAGAAAAAGCTTGATAGCGGATAAAGAGTAAATAAAGGGGGTAAAACACCAAAGGGTAGTCTTCGATCAGAATCAAGCGCGTATTCTATGGCTTTTGTGTTTTCTGTCAAAAAAAGAAAAAGGTGGTAGAAAGGCAAAAAGAAACAACAACAGTCATCTCATCAGTCGTATCAGTCATAAGAGGAACTAAAATAGTCAGACCAAAAAAGAAAAAAGAATACGTAGTAAGGTAACAAAAGGGCAATCAAGAGTAATAATGTTGATATCCAGTGGATTAGGTACTGTACTGTGCTCCATAGAATGCCTAGGATTGCTTTTCTGGGACCTGAGTTGGGGGAGGAAGTTAAGAAATGGTGAAAAGAATGGATAAGAGTGAAAGAAATGAGAGTGTGTCTGTTAGGGAATGTCAGAGTGTTCGGTTGGACAAGGAACAAAGAGCAAATGGTTTTGTATGGCCGCTCTTGAGGTTAACCGTTGATTCAAGGTTAGGTCGAGCCAATAGTATATTGAGCTCTTCAAAATGCTTGCCTCAAGAGTTTGTTATGGTATCAAGGAGTAGCGGAGTAAAGTCTGGTAAAAAATTTTAATCAGGCGCAACGGACAACTAGTGTGTGCCGTTCGAGGTAACTCACTGCGCCGAAATAGTGCGTTGCATCGTCATTCGTTGAATAGCTACTGGAGGTCGATTTCATGCTCCTCGTCGTGTATGGGTTCATCTTGATCGATAAACGAAATGGTAAAGAA
>NW_003052500.1:2597398-2612507 GCF_000003515.1 Uncinocarpus reesii 1704 | reverse complement strand
GACGTCCGCTTTCGACACGGAGTTGTCGCACAAAATGAGGTTCGGATGGCGTTTAAATTGCGGTAATTGGAAGGATGTATCCACAGTAAGACAGCGGGATAACAAATACAACAACAACGAAGATGAGCAGAGTACTCAATCTCAAGGAAAGTTGCCGAGATGGGAGCTGCCGATTCGGTTTAACATTAACGGCCGCGAAGATTAGGAACGTCTAGATCGGATGTCGGCGTAAGTTTAGTTTCGGTCAAGAGATCTTCAGACGTGGGATGAGGAGGCATCACGGTTCTCTCATGCGCAAAATAAAGCGGCTGGGCACTCTGGAGGCTAGAAGCTCTATCCCGGAGAGGTTTGGTCAGGATGAATGGTTCCGAGCGCGAAGGTGCGTGACGTGGTTGTAAAGATCTGTTCGAGCAACGATCCGAGTTGAAAGGAGAGCCGAGCCTTTTAATTTCCTCTTTTGGTGGCTCAGCTACGGAAGAGCTGGATTGGGGGCCATTGGTACTGCCCTCATTAGATCCAAATAATGACGGTGGAGTGAACAATTGATTTAATCGCTCTCGAGAGCTTAGCCCACTAGTAGTTGCTCCGCGATTCCGCAATCGAACTCGTCGATAATTAGGGTTCTTTTTCCCGTCCTGTAATGGCTCTTGGAGGATGTCAGGGAATGCGTTCCTGTCCGGACTGATTTCATCTTCTAATTGATTCATTGCCCGTCTTTTATGAGCGTTGGTAAGCATTTCGGGTGGGATGGAGGATCGCAGTCGTGGACCAGTGCCATGAACAGTTTCAGGGATATTTGCAGGCGTTGCTGGACGCATACGACGAGAACTTTCAGGGCCCCAAGTATGATACATAAAAGGTGAACCAAGACGAGGGATGGCGACTGGATTCTCGGCGGCTAGATTGCTATGGTGCGCGAAATACTGAGATTGCGATGCGGTTGCTAAAGGTTGATGCTCCGCCACATTATTGAACCAGTTCGCTTGGTCGGTATTCATATTGCTATTCTCAATGGTGGCTTCAGAAATGCAAGCGGGTAGAGATGTTGCAACAAGGGAAACACCAAGATCACGAGCAAAGGGGTTCGACCCGGCTTCTGATGAGCCTGTTCCATACCATGAATTTGAAGAGCGGATGAAAGGTTCTGGAAACGGGGAAGGGCTCCGGGACTGTAATAGCCTTTGGTAGTGGGGTGCGATGGAATATCTCCTTCGGCATAGCTGCTTCAATCTTTTCCGTGTCGAGGCATTGGAACGGGGCCAAAGCGGCGTAGAATCAACCACTCCGGCTGTAGGGGTGCAGCTTCCGCTCCTTTCTTCAGCGGCTTGTTCAACGTCCGAAGCAGTTTTCTGCGACATATTCCGGCCTTGTCTCTTTGCGAGATTATGCTTCACTCTTGGCCACGTCTTGCGCGCTTCCCTGGCGACACGATGGGATACACCAAGCGGAGGAACACTGCCGGGCACGGTCTTAAAAGGGGTTATGGTTGGATCCTGAAGGTATATTTGATAGGTATTCCATAGATGATTATCCATTTCAGAGGTCCATCGAGAGCCCCTAGGCAACTGAAGAGAAAGGCCCCGGGTCGCTGTTGGCTTACAGGGAGACTCGAAAGCTTGTTTCTGCTCAGGAAATGAGTGCGCTAGGAAGGGATCCTGGATCTCGCTTTCGGGACTGGTACAACTGCCGCCAAACGAAGGATGCGAGCCAAACGATCCATGTGAAGATACTGATGAATCCGAAATGTTCGAGCAAGCTGAGGACGGTCGTGGAATGGGGTCCGACCGCGATGCAATAGTCTCCTCCCTCCAGCTGCGGCTTTCTTCAACAATGTCACCTCGCACTTGCGCTTCAGGTGTCTTTGGGTCGCATCTTTGTCGCGGTGGCACTTCAAGGTGACCACGGGACGTATGTCCAGGTAAGTTTGAATTCAATGGGTCCGACGATGAATCCGCCTCTTGTGAGAACTCTATCGAAGGCAAAGCCACGTCTGGAGAACAAAATGGCATCGTGTTATGCTCGAGGTTTGAAAGGATATCTAAACGAGGCCTTCGAAGACGGTAGGAAGAATGGTGCGGTGGTGGGGGAACCTCTAGCTCTTTGGGGGCCCTTGCAGGTGTTCGAGGCTCATCGAAAGCATGGAACATAAAGTCCTTTGGCAAAGTGCGGGACAGTCCAGGCGACTTGTTATGCATGGCTGCAGATAAATAATATCCGGAGATACTGCCGGATGTTCCTTATACAAATACTTGTTTTCCGCCGGGAGATAGTGAATGATGGGCTGCCTCTTAGCGACCAGGTTGCATATCCACTATATCCCAAACGATTGTTAAATCCAGCGCTTATTCCTTCCAAATCTTCTGGTTAGACGCTCAAAACGCGTAATTTGTCACGCGTGTTTGGCTTTGATACGGGTTTCAGGAGGACGTTAAGCAAGGTGGATGCGAATCTTGTCAAACTGCTGTATAAATAAAATGTCGTTAAATCGTAGAGGTCATAAATGAGAATGGAGTCGTCAAAAGTTCGTCGAAATCGTGAAATACTTGAAGAGAATATCACTGTTGCGAAGAAGCGGCTCGACAGTCAATTGAAATGTGAGTGTCTGTCGTCAACAGAGTGAATATTGCTCATTCAAATCAATATGACCAATGTCTGATGCTTATTGTTAGCTCAATGAGACAGTTGTCAAATGTTGAATGGCACGACAAACCTGATTGTCCAACTGATCAATAAGAATCCAGGAGACAAAACACCATGAAACAAAAGAAAAAAGGCACTTGACCAGTGCGACAATTATAGTGAATTGAATATGAGATTATTCAAAAGATAGGAAAATAGCGAAGACTCGAGGAGCAAAGCGCGTCACTTGCCGACGGGAACAAGCGAAGGTCAGGCGACTCGAATTGATACTCTGGAGAAGGATAAGAGACAACGTCAGCACCCATTGACCAGGTTGGCAGACATTGGCGATTTCGGACAAGGACAGCGATGCAGAACAACGAAATCAGCTGGACTGAATGCGCCAAATGCCAGCCGGGGCCGCGAGGAGGATGAGAAAAGAGGAGGCTGGGGCGAGAGGGGAGCGATGTGATAAAGATAGTGCGGTGCGAGGGTTTAGCGCAAAGGGCGACAAGGGAGTGGCCATTCGGCAGGATCACGCTACATACCTCTGGACGATACGCGATCTGGGGATGAAGAGCGGAGCATCAATCCAGTAAGTTTGGTTCACGATGACAACGCTGGTGAGAGGAACCGGCCGGTGTTTGAGAGAGCGAACCGCTGGCTTGCCCCCAGGAGCTACTTAATAGCGTCTGCACGCCTCGTCGCTTCGTCGCTGATGGGCTTGTAGTTAGGCCTGGGACAGATATCTGAAAGGAGACGAAAAAGAGCGCGATCGGAACAAATGTGCCTGGCAGGAAACGAGGATGGGATTTGCACCGTGATGTGGTCTCACTTGCGGCGGTGGATGATGTGGGCGAAGGGTCGAAACGCAGGACTCGGAGGTGTCAAGTCAGCGCGCGGGTTGTCATTGGATCGCAAGTGACTAGCGTCTGCGCCAGGCGGACAGTGGAGAATCAAGTACCTCTTGGTGGCACAGGGTTCACAATCCAGGCGCACGTTCATCGAGGTGTACAGAGGGAGAGACGGCAAGTGCAAGGGTTGGAATGCTGGTGATCAGAAAAGGAGAGCCGTCCTTGATTCCATTGAATCTACTCCGTATGCGCCTTCATTCCTGCCGGATGTCTATCTGATGCGATCGAGTCTGTGCCGACCGGCTGATCTACATACATATCTTTCCCATTTCACCTTGATTTTGGTGGCTGATCTTTTGACAGCGGGTTAAAGGCGTTGGGATCTAGGATATCTCGGATTCGATTCTCTTTTAGCCATCGCATGTCGACGTCGAGCAAGGATCAGCTTCCAAGCTATCCAGGATGAGTGCCCTTGGACGGCGACAGCTGTTTTCTTCCTGCGCACAGAAGGGACACGAAGCTTTCCTCAACAAAAACTCGAAGGAGAAATGCGGTGAGGAAACTAGCATGATTGGGCCTTGTTTAGGGCCCTCGTGCGCATCACTTTGGATCACGGTCTCACAAGGTCACAATGGCCTCTGTCGGCTCCATGGCCGAGAAGCAGCCGCTCCGACGTCTTCAAAATCCAGTTGACCACTCCCGTCCTGCTCCCATTCTGCTTGTTGGCAATCTATTTGGCCAGCCCCCTGGTTGAATTGCGTAATTCTTTGGGCCTGGATTGGACAGCCGACGGTTGATCCAACAGGGGCGAATTTCGTGATTGGCGGGCGGGGAAATTGATTTTCGGCGTCGCGTGTTGAACGCGTCGAGACGCGCCTGTGGAAGCGCGACGCACCCTTTTCGCGTTTAATATGTGGCGTCAGATTAGACAGCAGAAGGCCAAGCACGCTATACTGCAGTCCTCCGCAGCGAAACCCAGGGACAACCAGCAAGTTCAGAGAATGGTGATGAATGGCTCGGATATCAACCGGCCCCTTCTCCACTCTTTGATTCTGCAGCCAAGCGCATGTCTGTCACTCTCTGCTGCTGTTGTTGGGCAGCAGCGGCTGTTAGTTATGCGGCTGTCACGTGATGGGCATGATATTTCCTTATCGCTTATCAGCTCCATGGAGGGGCTGCGAGAGAGAGATTGCTTCACTCGGCTTGGGAAGCTCAGTCTTTCTTGCTGCTGATGACCAAGAGGGACCCGGAGCTTGAAATGCGATTTGCGATCTTTTATATTACAGTTGCCACATCTAACAAACCCCAGGATAGTCAGTCCCAACTCCTATAGCCGCATTCACGATGGGCGATTTCGGGTCAGGTCTGTTACCCGAAGTGACACTGCCGCCACTGGAGGCAGCAGAACCAACAGCGACAGAGGACGAAATCCATGTCCTAGTTACTGGGTTTGGAGTGAGTTTCTCTGCCGACTCGTCATCAGAAAGATCGTTAACCGCCATGTGCTATCGCCAAAACAGCCCTTCAAGACCAACCCACTCAATCCCTCATTTCTGATCACTTCTGCTCTTCCTGCGACTACAACCACAGCTTCGTCGTCAACGTCAACACCACGCACCATCCGGATCCATGCCCACCCTGCTCCGATCCGAGTCTCATATTCCGCCGTGCGGGTTGCGGTGCCGACCATTTTAGATGCCTTTAAACGCGCACACCATGGCCAAGCCCCTGATTTGATAGTACATGTCGGGATGGCGTCCACGCGGCACTACTATTCTGTGGAAACTAGGGCGCATCGTGATGGATATCCCATTACAGACGTAGATGGACAATTGGGTTACGACGACGGAGAAGCATTGTGGAAACAGGATGGGCTGCCTGACGTATTGCGTCCTGGGCTGCCCCCGACAGATTCCCCCCATCTTTCTTCTCCCCATGCACTTACAGAATCCTCCGATCCCAAGCTTCCCATCCGCATAACCCCGTCCCCGCTAGATGCAGCGTTTTTGGAACGGTGGGCGGTCTTATCTTCCGCCAAAAGCCGATTTAAGGTTGTCGGACGACGCCGGGAGGTATCTCTGCGAGTTCATATATTATACCAGCATGGCATACGCGTACAAACAAGGGGACAATCGGAACATTGTGTTCCTGCATGTCCCTGGTTGGACGGATCAAGCAAGCGTCGAAAACGGGAGAGACGTGGTTATTGGGCTGATAAAAGCATTGGTTGCCTGCTGGGTTGATCAGCTCGCGAATTGACAAAAGAATAGTTTTACCAAACGGTTTGGATAGCAAGGCATGGCACAGCACGGCAAGAGCCAAGGGCGTTCTTTTTGGGTTTATCGAAGGCAGCATTGGTCCGCTTGGGGGAAGGGAAATAAAAGTTGGATATTTCGGTTTTGGATTCTTGTTTGTTTTCGGGTCATGGATAAATGGTTACGAGTGATACCCATGAGTTTCCGACGCTATTGATTGAGTTGAAGACAATACTTGTCACAGGTCCAAACCTTTCTTCGTTGCCTCAAATCTAACAGACCGTCTAGTTTCTAGGCTCTGTGTAGCTTCATTTGTCCAGTTCAACACTCCTGTTCGTGCAACGATCCTCAGTTCGGATGTATTTTGCTTTGAGTCGACAATTGGAGAGCTTTGCTTTTGTTTCGTGCATAAGTGGCGTCTGAGTCCCAAGTTTCACTGCACCAGGGCTCCATGTACTCCGTACGACGTAGACAGGGGAGCTCTGTCGAGCTTCAACCTCTAGCAAAAAACACATTCGCCCTCTAGATACTTTGGATAGGAGCAGACATCGGAGAGCTGGTGGTAAGGTGAGATACAGGAATTCCACAGAGAATATCAAGGGACGGGTCTGCCAGCACCTGCACTGGGTTGGTCATTGTTTCAGCTGGAGATGATAGCTACATCCAGCATACATTGAGCTTCAAGCGACGTGAAGCGCATAGCTCCCGAGTCCCTATGCGAAATCATTCCGAAAGCTTTCGCTCATATTTCTCCAATCCTTCTCTCTCCCTCCACAGAGAGCCATGCAGCACCAACCCCAGGTTACCAAGTGCCGAGACGCAGATTGACAATGTGTTGTCATGGCATGATCCCCGAATATCCTGGCTTTTCCGCTATTTGCCTGCAAATGAGTTCGGTTTCTTTGATTCTAAGAATCTCGCCAGGCGCTATAGCCACAGTGCTATTGATACAAAGGCCGCGAGACGCTCTCTTATTCTAGGATGGCAAGAGGACAAGTAGTGGTATCAACGGATCCCGTTTCGATGCATGAACTCCGTACCCTGGAGTATGACTCCCGATCGCTGCTTCAGGAACCGAGCTGATGGAAGACATTTCACGAATCTCCCAAATTCGAGCTCAAGCAGGGCCATGAGAGAGTTGAACGCTAACTTACTAACTAACAACGCCACGACTCCATTTCTCCACTTCAGCCAGTTGACATCATGATATCTTCCTAGCTCCTGTGCCGGTGTCGGTTCCTTTCTTGATATCATCATGGTCATTTGAGAAGGGATTAACTCATGCCGTTGGCCTGTCTGATTTCAATTTGCAAAAAAAGAATATAACGACTCCCTCGCCAATTCCGGCAGTCTGAGCAGCAGTGATTACACCAGCCAAGCATGCCCTATGCTCTCAGTATTTCCGTGTCTCCAAGTTTGTTAACTAAGTTCGTCCAAATAACACGAACTAATAGTTAAGCTCTTGTTGAGCCTTGTGATGGCGTGCTGAGCATTCACACCAAAAGCTTCTCATTAGTTACATATGTTCCCTTCTCGAAGGTTTCCAGAAAAGCTCTTCTGTCGCCGTCTCTCGACAACCCCATCCAACGTCACTCACGATGGCTACCAGGATCTCAAGCGACCGAGCTGCGAATACGGACTAGTCACGCAGCCTCAAGACCTCTTCCTGGCTCAGAGCCTGTGATCGTCCTCCACACCTTCAAAAGGCCCTCCACAATCAACTGGATCCAAACTTCCTTAGTGGCTGATCTGGGTTTCAACCCTTGCACTGTTGCACCGCTGAAAACCACCCCATGCCTTTTGCCTCCAACCTGACCTCTGCTGCCATGAGGCGTTTTCTGAAGAGAAGAAAACGAGGAGCGGGACGATCTCCTTCCTCGTCCAATGACCATGGCTGACTGCCAGTGCCAGACGGGTCCCTCTTGAATCGAACGAAATTCACACTCTCCTCGCATTGGCCTGCGGGCCACATTTCTCTCTCTCGTTTTTATGGACCGTGTCTAACTAGCCAAAGAGGGTCATAAGCTTACCGGGAGGTCGTTCTGAGTACTTTCCCCTCATCTCGCTCTCCCGCCAGCATGGCATTGGCATTTCTTTATGTTAGGGTATCCAAGCGATGATATCCTGCATCCCAAGCTTTTCCCTGGAGCTCCCAGCCCTTGGTCGGTTATTCCCTGCGCAACGTTAAATACCTCCCGTCTCCCCAATCTAATCTCGTCAACCATCCAGGGTTTGTAAAAACCCTTCAGTTCACTTTGAAGTGCCAATTTTCCTCGTTTATCTTCCCTTTGCCATTGCGCTCCGGCCATACCGTTGCCTTTTGACTTGAGGCGCCTTGGAACAATCTTCCATCCTCCTCAAGATGGGCAACGAAAAAGACATGGAGGTTGGGGCGGCCACCATGCCCACGCCGGCCCCGCCTGCCTATGAGAAGGGAGAAGAAAGTCGTGATGCCATCCGTGCCATGGTTGAGAGAGATCTCCTCGACAGCCGATATAGCCAAACGCAGCGCGGTCTCAAGTCAAGACATGTCCAGATGATGGCTCTTGGTGGAACCATTGGTACAGGTCTCTTCGTCGGCAGTGGTCAAGCTCTTGCAATCGGTGGCCCGGCCTTTTTGCTGGGCGCCTACATCTTTATTGGTACTCTGGTCCTTATGGTTGTCACTGCGATCGCCGAAATTGGAACTTACCTCCCCGTTCACGGCGGCACGATGAGCTACTACGGATATCGTTATGTATCGAGAAGTTTGGGTTTTGCTCTCGGATATTTGTATTGGTACTCCATGGGAATTTTGGTCCCGAATGAGGTCGTTGCCGGCGCGTTGATCATAGGTTACTGGGATAACAATGTCCATATCGCCGTTTGGATTACTATCCTGATAGTGGTCATTCTGGTTCTCAACGTTCTTCCCGTTAAATGGTACGGTGAATCGGAGTTCTGGTTCGCTAGCATCAAGGTCATCATGCTCCTAGGTTTACTCATCCTGGCGTTTATTCTATTCTGGGGCGGTGGTCCGCACCGTCAACGGCTGGGCTTTCATTATTGGAAAATGCCGGGGGCGGCGAATGAATATATTGTGGGCGGGCACGCGGGCCGTTTTGTTGCTCTCCTGCAATGCGTCGTTCTTAGCGCCTTTGCGTTCCTTTTCGCACCTGAATTGATCATCCAGACCGCTGGTGAAATGCAATCCCCACGGTACAACATTCCCCGCGCCTCGCGACGATTCTTTTACCGGCTTTTTTTCTTCTACATTCTAGGCTCCCTTGCCATTGGCGTCATCTGTCCATCGAGTGAATCTGCTTTAACAAACGGCGGAGCGGGTGCCGGTTCCTCGCCGTTCGTCGTCGGCATCAAACTCGCCGGAATCCCCGTTCTTGACAGTATCGTCAACGCTGTCATCCTCACTTCGGCATGGAGTTCAGGAAACTCTTACCTCTACATGTCTTCTCGCGCATTGTACTCTCTCGCCGTCTCTGGTAACGCCCCAAGCATCTTCAAATCTTGCAACAGATACGGTCTCCCCCACTATGCATTGATTGCCAGCGCGTGCTTCTCCGCCCTGTCATACCTCGCCGTTGGAAGCGGTAGCTCCCAAGTCTTCAACTGGTTCGTCAGTCTCACCAACACCTCCGGTTTCATTTCCTGGACCTGCTGCTGCATCATCTATTTCCGCTTCCGCAAGGCCACCGACACTCAGGGCGTCGAACGCCCCTACAAATCCATGTTCCAACCATACGGCGCATACGTTGGTATGGTCGGGTTCCCATTCCTCATCCTCATCAACGGCTTCCAGGTGTTCTTCAAGCAGAAATGGTCGGTGGCCGGCTTCTTCACTGCATACATTGGCCTTCCGGCGTTTTTGATTTTGTACTTTGGACACAGATTCTTTTACCGGCATGATCCTTGGGCCTGGAAGCCAGAAGATGTCGATTTGGTAACGGGTTTGGAGGAGACTCTTGCGGCGGAGGAGCCTCCCAAGATTCGCACGGGTGTGATCAGATTTATCAGTCCGATTTGGGAGTAAATCTCAGGGTTGATATGTTTAATAAAAGGCCATTGTTTATCTGCAAGGGGATATGTATTTAGATTTTTCCCTAGGATCCAACTATTATTCCTCCTCTTCTGACATTTGTGCATTTCCCGAGTCTCTCTGTAAAGCACTTCGGAGACTTGAAATAAGACCCTGACCACGCCAACACTTAGCCGCAAAGCTGATACCGTTATCGTTAGCTCGCTCATGCCATTCTTTCTTTTTTTCCTTTCCATTTTTAAATTACTTTCTCCTAATTATATCAAGCTCCTGGAAGTCATTAGCTATAACCCGAGAGGCACTGGGTATATACCGTCCCATCCTACCTTTTCTCTGTGTGGCCTCTCTCGCGACCCGAGATATCCAAACTCTTAGTATAAATTGTATCGACTGCTGGAGTAAAATCCTACCCCGTAAACCCAGCATGCGTTGTCTACAGCCTTTCAATGCATGCCTCCAGGCAAAGCTCAACATACCTAATCAAACAACCCAGTGAACTATAAATCATATTATTTTTGTGTTGTGATTCTATCTATTGAAATCCATGATATAGAGCATCCTGCATCACCCTTTAATCTGCTTACTCGCCGAAACGCACCAGTTATTCCAATCAGAGAAAAAGGACGGTTGGACATGGCACCTCTTGCTGACCAGCTGCTTCTTCCTCGTCTCAGCATACACATCCACGACCCTTTCAACATTGTCCTTTTTATGTGCCACTAGAATCTTGACTACCAACAGACTCGCCTGACTGCACGCAGTTGCGTGGAACACCGGTCCGCTATGCGTGGCCTCCTCGTGGATCGCTCGAAGCAAATCCCAAACTTGCTCTTCCATCTCGACGGTGGGGACGCTATTTCCCTTGCACAGCTTGCAGTATTCACGCAGCACGCCGCTAGCCTTGTTGGCAATTTGTTGGATTTTGGATTTCCGCACGACTTGTAGCAGCGGGAGGAGGATGGTTGTTGCGATTATGTTCAAATGAGACTTTTTCACGTATATTTCGAGAAGGTCAAGAGCGCGGTTTTTGAAGTTGATCATGTTTTCTCGGGCTTCTTTCTTCTCTTTCTTTTTATTTGTCACTTGGCTGCGAGCTTTGAAGACTTGAGCCAGTTGCTCATCTAAGGCTTCCATTTGATCGTCGTCCATGTCAGAGTCTGAGGAGCTTTCGGAACCGGCATCGAGGTCTTTATCTGCACGGTGGGTTCCGAGAGCTGCAGCGAGCTTGGCATCAAATGCCTCGAGCTCGTCGTCGTCTTCAGGTTCGCTCTCGTCATTCTCATCATCGGAAGCTTCGTGATTATCCTCGGGTTCCGAGTCTGACTCGAGCGACTGGTCTATTTCTTCTACATCATCGTCATCTGGATCGACCATCTCCACATCGCTATCATCATCATTGTCATTCTCGAACATTTCCTCCTGCCCAGCAAGGGAATCTTTCGCCTCCAGAATCTAGCTTTACATATTAGCAATTCGTAGCATGCAGTTGAAACACAATATCACCATACCGCGATCAACGACTGAAGTCCTGTGGCTGTGACTCGGTCAGCAAAGGCGCCGAAGACTTGTTCACTAGTCCGGCGAAACAATTGGGATTGTTTCGAGGCAAAACTGAGCAGGATTTCAACCAGAATATCAGAGGCTTCTGCAACATCGGCAGCAGACTTCTTCCGGCCGATGAATTTGTCGTAACATATTTTAAGCTCGTCCAGCATAGACACAGCATCAGCATCGCCATTATAAACCTGAAAGATGGTCATAGCGTAGAGAAGCTTTAGTGCGTGAATGCTGGCCATCCCCGCTTCGTCGCTCTTCTTTTCCTGTTACCAGTCAGCCCGATGCGTCAGAAGAAAATAAGGCACGATCGATCGTACCTTGTGCTGGAGCTTTTTCAGTATCTTGAATGCTGAGTCGACAGACGCGCTAATGTTATCCCCCATGTCGATAACGAACTTGCCATATTCCCCATTTTGCTCCATATCACGAATGCTTTGGATAACTTCGCATGCAACGGCCGAAGGACTCTTGCGGCCGGCAACAACCATGTTCAGGCATGATGAGATTTTGTTCCTAAAGAACTCCTGCGTCGACTGAGCAATTGGTGGCTTTGGGGCAGTGTCTTTATTCTTGGTACTATCTGCGGGCACAAAGTATGCAAAGCGTGCCAAAACAAGCATGACACGCTTGATGGTGGTATCCAAGTCGTCCGTGGAGTTCGATGTCGTAGAAAGCGATTTTACGATTGAGGTCAAGAGGGTAGCAAGTTGATGTCTCTTCGGTAAAGCCGCTTTGGCATCATCCACGCCGGGATTGATGATCAAACTCTGCAACAACGGAACGATCTGATCCAAAGCGTCCGTAGATGCGTCACCAATCAGTTTTTCAATAGTTTTGGTTTTCGTCACTTGGTCAAAATTAATAGAACCTGCTTGCCCCATCAAGCCACGAAGTGCTACAGTTACAAACTGCGGGTCAGCGGCACCACGGGTCTGTATCGACTTTGCGGACTTTTGGGCAATTCGGTGCAGATACCGATCTTCAACAGATAGCTGATTCGTCAAACACCGAACAAAGTTCTTTGTAAATACTGAGCTGGCAGCTTCACTGGGTCCATCATTCACAACTCTCATGAACACGAGGAAACCCCAATATTTCCGCTCTTCCGACGACGCGGCTGCAAAAAGTCCATCTATACGTCATTAGCGGGAGCGGTGAGAATTAAGCCGCGGGCTCACTTACTGTCGACAACTTCGGTCCAAAAGTCGGCAAAAGATATTTGCTTGGGGGCTTTGTCGCCGGCTTTAGCTTGAAAAGGCGCGTACAGTTTGGCAAGAATCGGCTCCCATGCAAAATGCAATTTTGGATTCCAAACACGGGATTTGGCTGCGGCTCCATTTTCACCGTCTCCATCGGAATGAGGATCTGATGACTCTTTCATAATCTTTGCGAGAGTAGTTCGTTCCTTGGAGTGCAACGGATTGCCATCCTGCCATATACCAGGAACGAAACTTACCGGCAACGCGGACTCTTTGGCCGCAAGCCAGATTGCAACGCCTTCGGGCGTTTTGGCAAGTCCATTTTCTGCGAGTGCCCCAATGACCGTATTGATATATTTGACATCTGCTGCTTTAACAGCAATATCTCGCACTGCACAGTAGATGATATATCCGCATTCTTCTCTCAACCACGGCTTCTTCGTGGCCAAGTCAAACACCAGAGAGAGGAGTTTCTTCCAATTGTCAAAGATAACGCCCTCTTGAAGCAAAATGGCAGATTTCAGAATGGCCTCTGCACCAAACAATCGGCCAAAATAATGATCCCTCTCCTCCTATGAAATGATATCAGTAACCAATCCCGTGTTCGGAGCAGACCAGAGAAGCCTACCTGGCCCGATGCACAATTGACCGCGTTGGTTTGCGACTCCAAAATCTCGATTGCTTTTGGGATGCTCAGCTCCTTCAAGTTGTGCCTGTTGGAGGTTGCGAACACCTGCGACAAAAGCTCCGTGAGGGCGATAGAGAACCCAATCCTTGCCGCTTTTCGGCTGCTGCATAGTCCTCGGAATAATCTTTTTAGGGCCTTTTCGACTTGCTCCTCCGATGGGTTTTGGTCTGGCGCAAAGCGGGAGAGTAAATCATGGGCGGCTTTGAGCCGTATCCCGTCTTTTTCGCTGGCGAGGTCTTCATAGATCTCAACAAGTTTGACATCGACATTTGCCGCCTCCCGGCGCCGTTTTCTGGGATTCGATCCAGCAACCATAGTTTTTTTTTGCTTGTTTAATCAATTGAGTCTTCATTTGCTGGACCGCAGAGGAAAAATTATCCATATCACGTGAAGACCGGAGCAAGCAGAGTTCCCGTTTGGGCTTAGCACGCACACGACTGGTCGGCAAAATAGACACAGTCACCTTGGTTGCTCTTCCATCTACACCACTACATCCAGCATCGAGGTTGGGGACTCTTACAACAGACAAATGTTTCTTATCACTGACAGACCATATCTATGACCATGAAGCTCTCTGCTTGCTGCCCATCATTATTCGAAATCCCTTCAATGCTTCTGCCAGAATTCTGCGCCATGCAACAGCATTTCCTTTCCCCGTACCCTACGCAACCTGGAATGCGAATTGCATTGTTGACTTTATATACCACGCCGAGCGAGCGCAACATTATAGTTTCTTCCTCGAGAGCGACAACACCGGATTGATTGGTAGCGCGGAGAACCACATCAAAGCTTATGGTCGGAAGCAGCGTATCATTGGAGACATCCGCAGGCTCCTACCAATACACGCTCTAATCTGAGATCTCGATTTCATGCAACATGCCAAATGCAAAAAGCTCTAATGGTATTGTCATGACGGCAGATCTAAGCGCTCATCATAGTTTCGGCCTTGCGCGTGATCCGGTTTCGGGAGCAGACATCTTGCAATAACCTGAGCCGATTGATCCACAAATTCGCTAGAATACAGGAACAAGACATTGGGCAAATAATTAGATGACATCGATTAGGAACAAAGCAGGATAATTGGCGAGGTCTTAGGCCAGCGGTGTCGGCAAGGTACTAGCCCCCAATGATTGAACCGCTCGCTGTGGAAAGGGAAGGATTGATACCCTGAATGCGGAGGGTATGGTTCATAAAACCCAAAGTACGGCCTCACTAAAGGATATGGAAGTACGCTTTACTTGCCATATCTCTTCGAGACAGAGTAGGTGTAAATAATATCAACTTCGGTACATGAGGATTTAAAGGTTGATTGAAACGCCGATTGTTTGGGCGGGAAGCTCAGGAGCTTGTACGGGATACTCCGTACGCTCTGTCTAAAACCAAAGGCATATTCTATTCGGGGACACAATAACTGACCTTGAAAAGTTGCGACGAGGGTTTCCCCGCACTCAGAGTGGCTGAGTGCCGGGTGCCAATAATGTGACCTCATCCCGTATGCACGACTGAACAGGGCCACGAGAAGCATGGGCCTTGGAATCCATCCTGGATGGTGAGGGGCAGAGGTGGGGGCCGTGTTGTTGATGCTGTTGTTCGACGCGTCGACGCGATGAGGATGTCAACACTGACGGCAACCCGGCACCACGCCCACTTCGTCGGGCTCTAGCCCTTTGGATCTCGAATAATGACTCCAGAATTCTGGGCTTGACTTTTCGTTTAGTCCGAGTGCAAAGTCCGAGCCGCGTTGAACTTCTGGCTGGGGATCCGCTTCTGAGAAAGAGCCTGCAGGGCTGCTTTTGACTTTCTTGCCAATGCTTTCCCCCTCAGGCTTCTGGGCGAGTCTTGCAACCAGGTAGTCGAGGACGTCACCATCAAACCTCATTATTGCCTCGCGACTGCTCAGCGCC
>NW_003052500.1:2554667-2597269 GCF_000003515.1 Uncinocarpus reesii 1704 | reverse complement strand
CAGCAACTCTTTGAATTTTGATTGGTCTGGATAATACCGTTATTACAGGGCTGCTTAAGGTTCCACCGCCAAGGAAGCTTGGCATTCTTTAATTCTTGCATGTTTTGATCGACATATAGATAGCGAGTGCTGAGCAGCGGCTGTGAGATGGTGATGGTGCAACACTGCTAGATAGGCTTGGAGACATTCATAAACGCATGGCTCCAGAGGAAGGGCAATTCGATTGATACACATGATTGAATGCAGCTTCCAATCGGCTCCTCCCCGGCCAAACACTCAATGCTAAAAGGAAAGCACAGTCGGCTTTCCCATTATCTAGGATTCGGCTCCTCACCACCATCATGCCAATGTACAAACTAATCTGCTCTCATACAAAGTGTCATTCACGCGATATCCTCCTCGCGCAAAGCGGAAAACCAGGGTTTCGTCCTGGGACCCCGGCGCTTCAGCTTAGAAGGCTGGCGAATGACATGCCGTCGGGCCAGCAATCCATCTGCAGTGGGTCAGTCAGCCATGAAAGCTCAACTTCCTGGTGCACGGCCTGCTGCCATGGTGATACGAGACGCTATTCCTCCTTCGACCAGGTTCGCGAGACCGAGCCTCTCACCGTCCTCAGAGTCGTGCTGGCCTGAAAATCGTTGCTGCAGTTGATCAGTCCGTTGTGATCAGCAACTTGCGATCGAATTGCCAGCACATCAGATGTTGAACCAATAATAGAGCCACCAGCTGTCAGTTGATGTTCAGGAGAATCTTCCCGATCACCCCATGAGGGAGTTATATGATTTGGAGAAGGACGGCGCTTAATCCGGCGCCCTGGTTCGACGGATTTCAAGCCAGACGCCGGAATAGCACCAACGGTAGGAGGGCAATTCAACTGTTGGTGTCACCTGAGCGGGTTCTCACTTTGTTTCTGCCGGTCTGCTTGTTTTGAGGAGCTGTTGGTGGGAGTTCGACTGAGATTTTGCATTCACCCAGTATTCTATTTGTGCATACTACTTGTTCCCGTCCCTCCTCGTAGTTAGGTCTCGAGCATCTGGTGCTCTGTATGGAATGACGTCCTCCAAGAGGTTTCAATTGAGTTTGTCGACAACATCTGCCATGTTTCCAAGATCGTGTGATAGATGGTGGTGGAGAGATATGACGACGGATAAATTTAGCAACGCGGAGGGCAGACTCCTGTCGACAGCTGGGGAAAGAGAAGCTGTTCCTGAGCATGGCTTGACAACCTTGTTCAACCCATGAAGATGGAATGTGCCGAACCTGCAGCAAACATGGAGAACAGCAGGGTGGTGGGCGGCAAAGACGCAGTAGCAAACACGGATTGGCCGGCGCAGGTACCGGTACCGGTGGCCGTGGTAACCGACAGAGGGAGAATCGAAGATCCCCGGCCTTTGTTGCCAGGGCAGAAGTATTGGTACAAACCCTAATCGTCCCAGCGTAATACGCCCGTATCATCACACTCTCCACCCAGCGTGCATGCGTTGCCCGTTGCAACAGACGTCGTCCAGCTTCATTCTTTCTTCCCGCTTATTTTCCCTCCCTTTTCTCTCCTTCTTCTCCTCTTTCTTTCGGTTGCTTGTTTCAACGCCCTCCTCTTTGGCTTGTTCTTCTTGTCCATCCACTCTCCCCATTGTCCACCTCGACGGTCTTCCTCCCGTCGACCGCCTCAGGGCCTCGTATTCACCGTTTCTTCTTGGACCACTGACCTGCTGGATTGCCCATCATGGCCTGCCCATTTTGACTTCGGCATCCGACGGCTACTTGTTTTGCTGGCTTCACGGATATCGAAGTCGTCTCACCACATGTGCTTGGCTGCCTTCAAAGGAAAACTCGTTTCCCAGCTTGCATTGACCCTGGCTGCAGGTGTCGTTGTCGTGACGACCGATTTTAGGCTTGACCTCCTTTCGAACTTCCTCTCCCTCGACCTCTCCTCCGACCACGAATCACGACGTGGTGTTGTGGGTTGAAAAACGTGCTGTGCGGGGAACCAGGCTTGAGAACTTCCTCTCGTTGGAGGCATGGATGACTCGTCCCCTTTGGCTGCAATGCAGCCTCCTTCAGTGATGTTTGGACACCATTTTCGCTCAGAGGGTACAAATGGGCTGTCGTTCCCTGCAATACGAAAGTTCGGACCGGAAAGCTTCAATTTCCGGGATCTATCCATGAAAACCGGGCATTCCGATTATTTCAATACGAATCCCCTCCGAGGGTCTTCTCCCACTGTTACTTTAGCGGCTGATCTTTCACAGAACTTTCACATTGACCGAAGGTACGCTATTGTTTTCAAGCCTTGCTCGCAACGTTCTCAGTGCTGATTTCTCAAAAGCCCCCAGTTAGCAACTCCTCGAAGATCCCTCTTCACAGCGAGCCTATTCAGGTCCGAAAATGGCCGTGGTATATACGAAATCAAGCCTTGTGGCACAATGCAATGGTATTCACTAATAGACATTAGACAATTTAACGACTCCGCCATTACCGTCGTCGTCGCCTGCCCCGAACATCGAAATCATGGACATGTCCCCTCTTCCTCACAAAATACCGTACTGTTATAATGCAGACTTGGATTTAGATTCCCCCACAACCGAAATATTTATGGCCAAGTCACAGCAAGCTCAGGCCCAACGCTCCTTGCAAGATTCTCCCATGGAATTAGAACAAGCTGGACGTCCACTGTAGGCCCACCACCGTCTAGGTCCTTGTTGAACTTTTATTGGTTTCTGACAATGTTCAACAGGAGACCCAGGCCGCCTATACTGAGACCGTCTTTGATGCGTTCCAAGGCCTACAGCTCTGGCGAGAAAGGCTCGCTTGCACCACAACCACCACCTTTCAAGTTCGCAGCTGGTAACAGTAAGCTTGCCCTGCACTTCACTCTCTCTTTCCGATATGTTTGAGCAATCGCCGCCTCGAGATCCTTCTTCAAGACCTAGCCTTGCATGCAATACGATGGGCCCACCTCGTCCGCGTGCCCCTTTATCTGGAGTAGTTGGTCAATGCCGATCCAATGGCTCCCCCGTGAATGGCATTCGTAAGAGCTCAAACCCATTTAGCCGGCCAAGGAAACAGTGCAGAAGGTCTCTCAGCATGTTCGAACATCCAGACGACGTTATCAATCAAGATGAAGATACCATGATGTTGTCAAGTCCAGTTATTCAGTCCATTGCCGATATGGACACGCAGCCAACATTACAGCTGCCACATTTTATTCCAGAAGATGGCGACCAGCTTCCCCGTATTGAGATTAATGTCTTGGTCGACATAATCAATGGAAAATATAATGACTTATACGACAATATAAGTATCATTGACTGCCGATTTGAATATGAGTATGAAGGTGGACATATCAATGGGGCGGTCAATTACAATGACAAGGAGCAGCTTGCTGCGAAACTTTTTGAGGAGGGTCAGAAATCAAACACTGCTCTTATATTCCATTGTGAATATTCAGCTCATCGTGCTCCCATCATGTAAGTTGTTCGTTTTTCTCTCAAGTTAAATTAGCGTATTAATCTATCATCCTAGGGCCAAGTTCATACGTCACAAGGATCGCGCTATCAATGTTGATATATACCCCAAACTGACTTACCCGGAAATGTATATCTTGCATGGCGGGTACAGTGCTTTCTTTGCTGAACACCGTTGCTTATGCCAACCACAAAATTATGTTGAAATGTCCGCCAAAGAACATGAGTTTGCCTGTGAGCGTGGACTAGGCAGGGTCAAACAACGGTCGAAACTTTCTCGTGCTCAAACTTTTGCATTCGGACAGAATTCGCTTCAGGTGGAAGAAAGCCCAACTGGACGATGTCGGCTTCCTGGTGATCGCAGCTCCGAGTTTGATTCCCCTTTTGACCGCGACGTTGAGGTTACACGCCTTCCTGGGCGTCGCATGTTCTCTTATTGATTCACATGCCAATGCTTTTCATTCCGACTAACAATACTCCCACGATTTATGAAATCATGCGCTCCTTGCCAACCGTTTCCCGCCCGGTGCGGGCCTCGATATTCCGATGGCACCACCCTCCTTTACGCTCTAATTTCCTTTGTCCGGTCTTCCCGATTCCCATGGACTTATCAACTTTTTTTGAGTAAATGACCAGGCTGTTGTTCTATGTCGCCGCTCCTGAACTTTGACATCGATAGAGTCGAACACTTACGATTTAATCTTAATCCACAATACGATGCCGCTACCAATCACTCCCGCCATCACCGAGCAGATGCTATCGATAAGAAAGGTTATCTTAGCAACTTCATTGCAGCGATATTAGTCGATATTTTAGCTGAATACTCAGCTTGACACATTGCATTTTACTATCGACCTTTATGATATGTCCTCAACTCTTATTTCCTTTGTGTCTCTGAAAAGCTTTTCGTTCACATTTTGCTTCCAACTCTCCCTCCCGCTGAACAAGTCAAAAGTCAGACCATGGCATATCTCAAATTGGCGAATCATCGACTTAAAGCATTTTTCATTCCTCTTTCCTGTCCCGTTTGACTTTGAATAAGCGTCCGGTTCTCTTTTGACTTGACTAAACACTGTTAGAACCTTCGGGACAATCTCTCACTGTTGTGACTATTTCATTTAGCCGGTACCGGTGTTGGAGGCTGTCGACACTTCTATTTTTTCAGTGCAAACAAGCCATTCCAGACTCGCCTTGGCCTCCTCTTTGTTTTATGCGCTGGAGAGCTTGGGACGGAGTATCAAGATGATTTCTTTGATGTTGGGCAGTATGGTCATCTTATCAGAGGCCCCTCTTGTCCGGTTCAATTAAACTGGATGCAACCATTTCGTATCTCTCCTACTGTTAAGAATAACTTTTTTTAAAATAGAAATACTTAAAACAGTTGAAAACTACCTTGTTGGGCTCGACTTCTGGTGATGACGTCAGACCTCAATTGACTCTGAGCCCTAAACCCTAATTTATATAATACCAATGTTCCTGATTACAAGATGATACATCCAAAATTACATCGTGATCTCAGATTCTGTTACAAGATCCCCGAATTGTCCATATGTTCCCAGGTGACTTGAAGATACCATATAATGGATATCGATGATATTCTTGCTTCTGTCGACCAGGATGATATCAACCGCCCCGAATTCGTAGCTCTCGACCATCAGCAACTCACCCGATTTTGGGTAGCGGAGCGCGCTGCGCCAGAGTTATTACCATGGCCAGGGCCATTGATGGACCGGATGATGGAAAGAGTTAGGAAACAGGTATCATGAAAATCATTCTATTCCTCCCACCCACAACAGCTAAAAATAAGCCCTTTTTAAAAGATCTCCAAGATCGAAGACCTTTCCACCTCCGACCCCGCCAGCACCACCGCGAACAATCCCACCCTCAACCTCACCCTGTCAATACTCCAGTCCGACCTCTCCCGGACACAATTCCTCATCCGCTCCTTACTCCGTCAGCGACTAGCCAAACTGACCAAGCACGCGATACACTATCTCCGCCTCTCGTCCGCATCCGCATCCGCATCCCAACCGCCAGCACCCTACCAGCATCAACAGCCCAATCTGCTCTCCCCACAAGAACACTCCTTTCTATCCGCACACCACACCCTCCTCTCCGAACACTACTCCCACTCCTTTCTCGGTGCCTTCCCTCCCGCGCTGCGCAGGCTCGACGACAACGCTGGCGGGACGAGCATGGTGACTACGCCTGAGACCAAGGAAGTAGTGTTTGTGCGGTGTTTGGCGGAGAGTGTGCATGTGATTATTCCCGCTGAGCCGGAGCAGGCGGATCGGATGAGTTTGGGGGTGGGAGATAGGTTGGGCGGGAAGATGGGGAAGGGGGAGGTGTGGATGGTGAGGTGGGAAGGGATCAAGGAGGCTTGGGCAAAGGGGGAGGTCGAGATTCTTTGATTTATGATTTAGATCCATGCCATGGTATAACGGGGTAATTGGCTATGGCCTGGCCGGAGTTGGTTTAAATGGGAATGTGTTTTGGTATCTCTGTGGATGAAATTCAGAGGAGAACGCGATATGATTATGACCTTTGACGATAATTGCACGATACCCCTACCGCGCGGTCTAGCTGAGCTCCTATTTTGTTTAAAACGAGAAAGCAGTTAGAGAACTGAAACAAGATTCAGTAATCTGGCTTAATAATCTCTTCTCCCTTTAGAAGGGCCCATTCAATAGATTGTCTATAGGAGAAAGAAATGTCAAAAGATGTTTTGAAGCAGCCGCCATTTGGTCGCAAATAGGTGTGCTACTATGCAAGAAAAGGGAGTCACAATTTGGCTCGTATGAACCTGTCAAGAGAACCGAAGTAGCGCCATTTATCCGCCCGGTATAATCCTAGGATGAGAAATATTTGCGCCCCGTGATCCGTGCCATGACTCCTTCGGCGCCAAATAGTGAAAATGAAAGCTGCTGAATATGCTAGATCCGTGAAATGCCGCTGCAAGCTTGTAAACTTATGCGACATAACCGTAGGACGGTGGTTCTTCGTCGGGAAGACGTTCCAAATATTCGCGGTCGATTAAACTTTCAATTCGTTTTTTGACCATGTTAATGTCGGGGACAAACCGCGATGCGAGTTGGGAGATGACTTCGGTCATCAACTGTGAGTGCGCTAGCTTCTTCCGTTGTCTACATAGAAGTTAACTTCCATTAAATATCAAAAAAAAGGGGTTTATACTTACTTCATGATCCGAACAATGGCAGCTTCAATACTGCCTGCACGCTCATCGTTTGTCTTCTTTTGGGTTTCAGATCTCTCATCTTTATTCTCCACCTTGTTCCCACCGCCGCTCACAACCCCAATCTTGATCTTTGTGAATTTGCTCTGAAACTGTTCGTTAAAGAAGAAACGATCTGTAGGTTTGACATCTTTGCTCATCGGGTCCTTTTTCAATACTCGCGTTTTGGGAGCAACCGCTAAAGACTGCAAGTTTCTAATGAGATCATTAGGGGGAATGTTCGTTCGGGCTTGGATTTCTTCAAAAGTGAGTGATTCGCCAGCCGGAAGGTCGTTATAAAGAAGGAGGACAATCATCGCATATGTGGAGACATTCAAATCATGGCGTTCAGTTTTGCCGTTTGGCCTCACCCACGTAGCTCGAATATCAGCTGTTCCCATCCCAGCGTGCCATGTAAGCTTTCGTCCACTGTGTTTTCCCAAGTAAAACGCTTCAAAGCTCTGCTTGAGAAGATCCACACTTTTAGGAAATTTGCACTGAGCTTGGCTTGCGCTGTCCTTGCCCATGATTTCCATCGGCCACATAGTGCTAGTCAGAACGCTCATCTCGAGGTCAATCCGCTTGGGATCTGAATCTCCACGTTGAGCAATATGTTCCTTGTAACCCGCGGTAAGATCTTCAGATATAGTCATATCCTTGAACATGGACTCTAGTCTTTGCGTGAAAGTGTTTCCAACTTCCATCTTTATTTTTGATATCATCTGCCTTTCAGCATCCATGCTAGCAGATCGTTTCATAAGTAAACGTCGCGACAAATGTTTCTTGTAATATGTCTCGAAAAGATCTTTATCTCGGATATACTGTAGCAAAGTTATGCCATTGTCAAGGAGTGCGTCCACCTCCTCTTCAGACTTTCCTTTGAGGCCCTTTTTGAGGTTTTCGTCGAGGAATAACGACAGATATTCAGCACTGCGGAAATTCAAATTAATGAATTCGGAAAAGCTCGTTGTCAGCGGCGCTTGCATTCCTTGGTCTTTCATGAAAGCAGTTTCCCAAATGTGATCGAACCGCTTCTTTAGTTGCAAAACATCGTCTACCCATTTGATTGCAGCGGCAGTCTGCATATTCGCTGGTGATTTTGATTCTTCTGGCGCTTTAGACCCGTTTGGTTTAGTTTGATCTTGATTTACCGCCGGCTGTGGAGCTTGCAAGAATTCTTTGGCGGCAGTATTGACCTGACTTCCCAGCTCAACAATTCTCGCCTGGACAGCGCGTGTTAGGACCGTCTTCTGCGGATCGATCCTTGAAACAAGTTCGTATACAACTGTAAGGTCAGTAAAACGGTCATTGTCTAGCATTTCTTTCACTCCACTTCCTTCCATATTGATGACTTCAGCAATATTTTGCTGAATCAGAGACTGGTCGATCACCGACATGATTTTTGGCTCGGTAACGGCGGATAAGGTATGATGGCAACGCTCCTGTTCCTCCTGAATCCTAGTTGCAACCTTCTTACAAAAGGAAGGTGCATCTATTGTCGATAAAAGCCTTTGGCCCTCGGCTAAATAAAATTCACGACTCGATTCTAAGAAGGCGGGCTCGAAAGATGTGAGATAAAGTTTGCTAGATTCTTCCTCTTCCTCGGTTTCGTATAGCCCTTCAAGCACGTATATGCAATGGCGAATGAGAGGGCGATCAATAATTATTCCTTTCCGCTCGAGATCGATCAAAAATAAGATGGTATCTTGTAGTGCTGTCCCAACGCTCGCTTCGGGGTGCATGTCTAATTTTAATCTTAGGATAATCTCTCGGAATGCACACATAGATGCAACGTAAATGGAAGGTGTTCGCTGTTCTGCAACAATTGTTTTATCCTTCATCTTAGTGTCAGCAGGGTAATTGTCAGATACGAAAGGGAATGCTGCGCACCATGTACATAAGCACGTCCGTAATCATTCCCATGCATAGTTGGTAATCTTCCCACACGTCTCTTATCTTAGCCAGAAACCGTTCCCCAACAACACGGCGTTCATTGGCTTGATCCGCTGTGTTACCTGACTCTTCGGAAGGAAGTAGCAGGGGGGTAATTTGATCCGTGATCCCCGGACGTAGATCGTTAAGTAGCAAGGCCCGTTCAAATCCGATCACTCTATTGTAGAGCTCAAGTCCCTGCTTTCCCAGCACAGCCTTATACGCACTCCGATAGAGCTCTTCGAATGAGAGGGTCGAAGCATTCTTGGTGTGAATTTCGCGCATCGAAGCCGCGAGCACATTCCACATGGCATTGAAATCCGCTCCATCTCTAGACATCACCCCCTGGCAACGATGAGGTGTTAGTCGAGTCTTAAAAGTCACATCACGGATCGGATCCAAGTTATATGGTGCTAGGGGCCGTTGAAGAATAAAACTTACCCGACGGGGGACCCTGACTTTGGATCTCTGCTTCATGATGGCCCCTCTGGCGTTGTAGGCTTCTAGAGAGAATAGTAGAGTTGGGGTGCTTCAAAAGGAGCTCTCTCATGCATCCAGTGTAGATAAGGTGGGGCAGATCGAAGGACTCAAGAGCAAGCTGGGGAGGGGCGGCAAACCCTAGCTGCAGAGTTTAACGCATAAGAAGTATCAAAGACGAAGATTCAGGCCCAAGAAGCATTCAATGTCAGTTCAGTTGAAGGACCGGACTGCTCGGCTGGAGGAATCTGGCGTGAAGGTTGAGCTTGGAAGCTCCTGGCCGGCTTATGTAAGACGCTTTTGGAAGACTTTTGGCCGGCGAGCTTCAGCGATTCAACGTCTATTGATTGAATCAGCGCAAACGGAGTTTATACACAGGCGACTCTACGCAATCATTGCACTATATCTAATACCATGGCAGCTCCGAAGCGCCTGTTCCGAAACGTTGCTTCCCTCTCTTGCCGATCCCACGAAGCCGGTCTCTTCCTCAGGGCGCGGAGATCCGCCGTCAACCCCTTCTCGACACTTTCCTACCAGTCAAGATACAGTCCCGAGCGCCAGGCCTCGATCAGACTTGCTCCCTTCCACTGCCGTCACAATTCCACTTCCACGAAGCCTCCCAAGCCTCTCACCGATAGCAAACCTGCCACCCCGGAAGAAGAGGCATACAACGAAGCCCGCCGTGCGGAGGAGCCTTCATACCTGATTACATTCACGTGTAAGCCCTGTTCACATCGCTCCGGCCATCGGATCTCCAAGCATGGCTATCACAAAGGGACGGTGCTCATCATGTGCCCGAACTGTCGCAACAAACACGTTATCAGCGACCACCTGAATATATTTATGGATACGAAGTCCACTCTTGAAGACATCTTGGCGAAGCAAGGCCAGACGTTGAAGAAGGTTACATTGGGAGAGGGAGACCTGGAACTGTGGCCGGAAGCGTCTGCAGCTGCAGAGGCCGAGGGGTCTCAGGGCAGTGAAAAGCCATGATTTCTGAATGGATTTGGGCATCGGTTTCATAAAGTCGGAGGTTCAACGGAGTTTTGAACGTCTTCTCCCATCGCGAAACAATCATACCTTATGCGTTGAAGAATTTATAAGATTTTATACCAGTTGACTGGCTTGTGTACAATATACCCTGGCGTTTTGGGGCATCATGTTCTATGTATTATTACTACAACAAATATTCAAAATCAACTTTTTAAGCACGCTTTTTCCCAAATCCCAGATACTGCTAGAGGTACCCCGTATATCCCCCTACGTTTCACCAGAACGCCATACTGAATCAACAAATGGACTCGCTCACCAACCCCGTCTCCTATCCCTAAAGCTGAGCCCTTTCTCCTTCCTCTTCTCTTTCTTTCGCTCATTCTTCCTCAGCTTTTCACGGCCAAACTTCTCCGGGTCAGCAACAGCTTCAATTTTCCTCTTGACCCTTCTCTCGTTCCTACGCGCCTTGACCCTCTCTCTTGCGTGACCAAGTTCCGCGACAAACTCAGTGGTTCCGAATTTCTTCTGTAGGATATCCAAAATCTCCTGGCTGCTAGTCACAAGGGATTTATAGGTAGTCTGGGAACCCTTCATCCATCGATCGTGGCGCGGGAATAGACGGATCGGTCATGTGAAGCAAAGGTAGAAGCACGCTTTGCAGAGACGGGGATATCTGTGCTGTTTCAAGATGATTGCAGAGCGCTGCGATGAGTTTCATGCAGGCCGTTTTTGCTGTTAGCGATTCTGCTCTCGTTGTCAAGGGTCCTCGCCGCAGAATTCGGGCGGCTTGCTCAAAGACATATTGAATTGCCTTTTTACGTTGCTTTGGCGAGCCGATGGCCTCATCAACGTCGCTTTCCGAATCAATGTTATCGTCCTCCATGTCAACGAACCCTTTTACGTTTTTATTCGGAAGCTCGAGATTGTTTTGCGCGAAGCATCTTCCAAGAAACACGAGGTTGCGAATGGTTTGCGTAGCTAAATCCTCAGTAATGGTCGGAGTCTTGAGACAAAACATGCATCCGCGGGTGATTTCAAGCATAGCGTTGTCGTCTAAGCCAAAACCGGATGAACCCGTAAGCGGTCGAGAGCCGTAGCCATTAACTGCGTTGGCTTTGGCAACATCGGCAAACAATGTTCCAATTAAATTGGCAGCACAAGATTTAATCCAAATATGATGAAAGAAAAGGCTTTGGCGGATTCTAGACCAAATAGACGCGCAGGTAGGGCTCAATGTTAAAGACGGGAAAAGTTTGGAGAGCTTGATGAACAGCTGTAGAGAGTAGTAGAGAGTTTCCCACTCTGCACTGCTTTGATCGTCGAGAGATATTTTCATGAGGCGAGGAAGCAGGGTTATCACGAATTGCGCCTCATTTTCCTTGTCTGCTGCATCAGACTCGAAAAATATCCGCATCGCCTGCAGGCCGGTAATAACCAAAGATATGTTTTCTGTTCGTTCCAGCCATGTTCGAATAGAAGAAAGAATAGATCTCAGTTGGTCGGATTCAGCTCGACTATAAATATTATTCAAAAGGATGCCTGCCATCTCTCGGCATTCGGGCGATTCGTCGTTGGCCATAACCATAACAATTGGAACAAAGAAGGTGCCCACTATATCTTGAGCGAGTTCTCCATTTGTTTTGGTAAGAAGAAGATGCACAGCTTCTAGAACTGACTGTCGACCTTCTTTGTGGCGATAATCCAAATTCTTTGCTAGATATCCCAGCTGCTTCGACCAGCGATTCTTCGTCTGTGGATAGTCAATCAAGAAGTGGACATACACGCCCCTTGCAAGGTCTCGCGCATTCCTAGTATGATTTGTGACCATCATGACGGCGATATTATCCATCAGCTCGTACATCTCAGGGACAAGAAACTTCCTTGCCATAACGGCACGGATGAAGTTGAAAGTGATGCCTTGTCGATCGGGTTCTTCAATGTCACTAGAAACGCGTTTAAGTAAATACGCAAGGTGTGAATCTTTCAGCTTAATGCTTTGACGTTCCCGCAAAATGGATGAAATCAGCTTGATAGCAGCTTGTGCACCTTCAGTATCCGTACTTGGGGCCTCTTTTATCTGTTTCATGGCTTCAACGAGGTATACATCGGAATTCCGATCGATTTCCTCCAGAGGCAGCTTTATGATGGTCGAAAGTAACCTGATCGCGGCAATTTTCACCTCCTCGTAACCTTGCACCAGAGCGTCACCAATTATAGGAAGAAAACCGGCCAGATTCTCTGCTGTCAAGAGGCTGTTATACTTGTTCAAAACGGATCGAAGGGCATCAAGGCCGAAACGTGCGAGTTTGTAAAGATAGGATGAAGTGCTTCTTCCAGTCCCGCTCTTATTGAACGCAATCATCTTAATGATAAAGCGATCTTTGGGTTTCGCTCTAGCATCGGACTGTAATGCGTCTGGAGTTTTATACGATTCTTTGATCACCTGGTAGCAAAAAATCAAAAAATCTCGACTTTCGGCTCCAGGGTTCCGAAGCAGTCCGATTGCAATTCGTCTGAGCAGGTCATCGACCTTCTTGACAATGCCCGAAGTAAGCCTCTCCTCCAATAGCCTTTGGATCGGCTGAACAAGCTGATAGACGTGACCAACAGAGGCATTTTTCGCGAGAAGCTCCATTGAATCGAAGCTTTTGCTAGCTTTGACTTCCTTCATCTTGCTGACGTATCCTTCTGCGTCTTTTTCCTGGCCAACAGTGCCAAAGATATCATCCATAACAATAGACGCAAGCACCGGTAGGTCCTGATCCAAATCACCCGGTTTAAATTCCTCACTGGTTGTTACCAGGATGGAATGAACTGTGAAAGAGAGAACGTGCAGTTGGTATCCTTTGGTGAGTGTGGTTCGAAGTTCCTTCAGGACATATCCGAAATAACTGGGGCCAAGTATCAACGCAATGTCAGCTAGGGTTTTCCTGGCGACGTCTCGCGAATCCTGAGACTTGCTCTTAAGGATATTAGATATATCCAACAGCACTGGTGGGAGTAATAGAGCCCTCTCGTCCTCCGGGAGTAGTTTTAAGAGCTTAATAGTCGTGACTGCCACAGGCAAGCGCAAACTAACTTCAGATTCTTCCTTATGATGGATGAATTCAGACAAAAACGGAATAAAATGGGTTTTCAGTTCCGATGCGACTTGGCCAGAATTAGGTATGGATTGGCTAAGTCTACCCTTCACGGCTTCGTCAGCTGATTCCTGAACCATGTCTGGACTGGGAACCGCAGCACGCGTAAGAGCGTCGGTTAGTTGGCCAAGAAGGCGGATAACGGCCTTTTCCATCCCTGATTTTCCTTGGAGGTAACTTTTGAATCTGCGGAATATCGCCCTGAACTGGCTCCATTCCAATCCTCCAGCCAGCGCGCCAATTGTAAAGATGGCTTCCGCTGCTAGGTTATGAGCATTCTCATCTTCTGCTTGACTGAAAACATAATGTTCAATGAGAGGGAAGAAAATGGTGCTGATGTTCGATGCTGAGATCTTTCCTTTTGAAACCTCAGCTGCCAAACGGCGAAGCGCACGCTGACGACGGTGTTGTTGAATATGAAGTATATTGTTGAAAAAGGAAGCTTCTTCATCACCACCTGCGAGCAAGTCATGAAGGTCGCTTACTCCGGGACGTGAGGGGTGTAGCTGAATGAAATACCCGAACACAGTCACAAATTCAACTCGAACGGTTTCCGCCTTTTGCTTTACTCCATTTTTCAAAGAGGGTAGAAGCACTGTATCAACTAACTCGCGGAATTGTATATCCTCTGACTCCTCTTTGGCAGTGGCACACTGAATGAAACGTCGAAGCCCAAGGGAAGAACTTGAACGGATCGCAAGCTCCTCATCATCTTTGACGTGATAGAGGAAGTTATACAGTAATGGGCGCCATTGCCTCGCAGAAAATGAAGAGTACATTTGTTCATTGATCGTATGAAAAGCACCCAGGCGCCGGTCAAAATCCACTTCGTCAAGCCTTTTGGAGGATAGGGAGTTCAAATCCGCAGCCAACCTGGAGACCTCAGTCAGCTCCGAATCATGCGCAGAAAACAGAGTAAAGACTGTGGAAAGCAATTCTCGGTTTGGATCATCTTTGAAATAATCGAACATCGATGAAAGGACTTCGAATATTTGTCGGCTAAGTTCTCCATTATCCCGTGGGTTGTACAAGGGAAGGAAATGCTGCAAGACGCGAAGTAGCCCCCCTTTTGTTTTGGGAGGAACTCTGTCCGGGGGCTGTTGCAGGAGGTATATAGTTGTGTTTATCAGCTTTGAGGTTTTAGCGGACGACTCTACGAATTGCGCCAATTTTGATAGTGTCTCCACTCCAGACATCGTGAGCTGGCGAGAGGACTGTTTTCTGAGTAGGGAATCGATCAACAACAACATATGCTCTATGTGAGGAGCTAATATTTTGGACCGAACTAGATTCATTGCTTCAATATCTGTGTCGCCATCCTTGTCTTTTTCCGGCTCAGTAGCAGTCTTGACGAGCTCGTTAAGGAATTGGTCCAAAACAAAAAGCTTCACTTCACCACGAGCAGACTCGACGCCTAAGATATCGACGACATGAGGAACAACCTCACTGCGGCCAAGGTAAAGGGCGGACTTGGGATATGATGACCAGGTTCCAAACAATCGAAGAAGTCCAGAAATGCTCTGAGCAGTTTCCACGGCAAAGTTCTGTAACCTCGGATCGATGACCTCCGCAAACAATATTGGCATGTACGGCGCCCAGTTGACATCAGGCGCAACTGAAAACACAAGGTCAAGGCAACGAATGCCCATTTGCCGAACATTACGGAACAGGGACGTTTGGGTATCCTGATTAGCTTCTTCCTCACTTGTTTCGTCGCTGACACGTAGTTGCCTGCACGCTCGAATGACGCAATAGAGGATGACATTCATGGTGCGCTCCACATATGGATGCATTCTGCGCTTCAGAGTCGAGTACATCGTTTCAATCATCTTTAACAGACCATATTGCCTTCTGAGTCCGATAACCTCCTGAGAAAGCAAGTCTAAATGCTCGGACATCTGCGCAAGAACGTTGATATCGGCTAGTGCACCGAACGCTATCAGAATAAATCGCTCTAGCTCCCCTTCCGAAAGAAGCGAGATAGTTCTGAGAATTGCCTTTCGGCGGCCTTCCTGGCCACCTCCTTGAGAACCTCGTAAGCCGGCACGCGCAACCATTTTACCGTACAGGAGACGGAGAAGATAAGGAAATAGCCCTTCGCGGTGTTCATCTTCAATGATATTATTGTCCTTGCCAGTCTGAACGAAAACAGCTAGCTCGTCCCTGAATCGTGCATCATCGATGAGGTTCAACAAATTCTGCTCATAGGGCTGGATTGCAGGCATTTTCCAGGCAAAAATAGCCTTGATTGCAAGCTTCTGGATTTCGGAGTCGCCGTTGCACAGGAGAACTGTAAGAGCTTCATGTACCTCAGATGCCTTGTACAAAACTTTGGGATTCGTAAATTGCCCGAATAGAGCCAGTGTCGCTTTCTTATCGCGTAGATCCCAACGCGCTTTTGTTCTATCTCCGGTTGACGTCGCGGACGACTCGACATCAACGGCATTCGGAAGCTCGTCATCTCTAGAAGCCCAGGACAAGAAGAGAGGAACTAGTTGCCGTGATTTTTTCTCCGCCACTTGTGGCACGGCGGTCAATACACGCAAGGCCTGAGACCGCGCATGTACCGGAGCCGGAGTCACAGGTTTATGCATCTTTTTAAACTCGTCGACTAGCCGAAGCCCCGAGTTTCTGGTATCTTCAACGGACGATAAAAGAGACTTCTCAACATTCAAGACATTAAAACATTGAAATTCGGACGTAACAATGTGCCTATCTTCAGCTGGAGCTGCGTCGCCGGTTTCGTCGGAGCCGTAAGCACTACCGCTCTGAAGCCAACCCACGGCAAGCTCCGTAACGATGCGCTCCCCATTAGCATTCTCGCATACGACTTTGATTGCCTGACAGGAGTCATCCCATAACGAGGCCAGCTTCTTTGACAATAAGCCGAAGCAAAAGTTGGGGATTAGTCTATCCAACCATTTGACTTTGGACGTTTCGGCATAAAGGCTAGCAAGGCGACGGACTTGCATGGAAAGCTCTCGTGCAGTTTGCAGCGTCAATTCGCTGTCCTCGATCTCAATGGCGATCGAAATACAACGGTGTTCAATGTCGAGCCAACGGAAAATACCTTGGAGGATTTTTAGAGCTGATAATCTGAGCTCATGCGATGGACCTGAGAGTATAGAAAGAAGGGCATCTGCAAAAGGCTCGATTTTCTGTTCGGAGAATTGAGGCGGTTGTGGAGAAGCAGTCATGAATTCTAACGTGGCTTCCAGAAACACCGGAACATTGGCGAATTCAGCACCCCTCGAGCTGACTAGATCCCACACATTGCTGTCAAGCTCTTTTTGCTGCACTGCCAATTGAACATATGCGAAGAATCCCTGGCCGCAAGCGAATGCGTCCAAATCCACTGGGTGACTCGGGCTTGGATTTGCTGCCGACTGCACCAAGTGGTGAAGGCTCTCCAGTATATGAGGAACAATAGAGGGGGGAGGATTAGAGAAAGACAGTGTGTCTTGCAGCACGGTGTAGGCGTTTAGAAAAGCAATGTCGTCTATTGTCGGGTCTTGGATAGAGAATCGTCCAGCCACAATGTCCTTCCAACCACTTGGGCAAGTCACGTAACCAGGTCTACTGGACTGCGAGGTTACGCAGTCCAAACCATGAAGCCGAGGTAGGGCAAGGCAAAGACCTGCTTCATAATCCTGCCAGAGCGAGAGTATAAATCTAGGAACCGCTCGTCAGCTCCTGTTCACCTGCATCGATGCAACTTGATACTTACCGTTGAAAATATGGCAAAACGACAGAGTGAAATCGGTCAGAGCCAAAATTTGAAAGAAACACGCAGAAAGGCAAAAAGTGTTGTGATAGTGGTTCGTGAATGGTGATTTCCATTAATTGTCGCATGTATGGGAGCAGTTCATCCATTGGGGAAGTCTGTATAGCCACAGCAGTAGCTCCCAGCAATTGATCGACAGCGGAGGGGCTGTACCGCGAGCTTTCGGCCGCTTGTTTCAGCAAACAAAGTAAGGCTTTAAGAATAGGCTTCCAGTTTTGTACTCTAGACCCTTTGCGTGTTACTACGCTGAGGAATATCAAGCGGGTATTGACTTTGAAATGCGCCACGGTGACTTTCGACGCCTCGATATGCTCGCAGATGGTATCGAGGACTGGTGAAAACGAATCAGGCGTGCTGTGGTGAACTAGATTGATCAAAATACCACCGAGGACAGCTTCCGCAACAGCGTTTCGTGCTTCATCGTCCACAGCAGCAGAGCATATTAGACACCGCAAGATATCCGCGCCATTTGAATGTATTCCGCCTTTGACGCCTTTGATTGCATCCGCAAACATATTCATAAGCCCGTCTTGATACATTTCAATTTGACGCGTCCCTTCGGTTTTGCTGAGGTCGTCCAGAAGATATGCAACGGCACGTTCGAGCGGAGCTTTGTTTTTGTAGTATACCAGAGCCGCCTTTCGGATGAGAAAGGACATGGACTCTGCCGCGAATCTTGCGACGAAATGCTTCTGGGGCTGTTTTCCTAGGTACGGAGACATTATCTCCAGTAACTGCCGTAGATCTGGGACGAGCAGGCGAGATAGGAACTTGAAAATCCACGCCAGACAGGTGAAGCTCCATTCTATCACCTCGACGCTTGGATGGGTAGCAGCCACCGAAGCGACCAGTTGAACTGCCGTCGCAAAATGCTTTTCGAACCTCGAGCCCAAATCCCTCGCAAATTGCGCCATGAGGCTCAGTAGAGGCTCCATGCTCAGCTCATCTTTCCTCCCTATGTATTCGACCAATAAATCCATGATCGCATCCTGATGGTACAGAACTTGCGGGAGGCTTTCACAAAGGCGGCTGGCGCGCTGAGAGAATTCCGTAAAGTTTTCAGAAAGATTGAGCTCCGTCCAGTGCTCCAGTGAAGCCCGGAAGTGGGAGAAAGAATCGTCGCCATTTTCGTCGCTCACGTCGTTCCGCCGTACACGATGGATCGGATCGATCTTCAGCTTCCCGATGCGCTGGGAGAACGGCTCGAAGCGATGGGCCTTTGTTGTTTCAGTGCCCCCTTTCCGTACTTTCGGAGGCTTGCCCCGAGAGGAGGATACCGCCACCATTGTGCATTCGAACTCGCTCGCGATCCTTCGAGTCCAAGCTCGCCGTCGCCGTGAATTTGCTCAAAAATTCAAAAAAGATAGCGGAGCGGCTAAACGATGCCCCGAGGCTCTTATGTCATCGTTCAAACCTTAGTCAGCAGGGCCTTTTTCATTTCAAACAACATCACAGCAGCTCACGGCATACATTGAGAAAGCAGCTACTGATTGCTGTGATATAAACAGGGCTCCTGCACTGGGGAATGATATTCTTTTGGATTTAGCTGTGAACTTCACTTTAACCTTCTTTTGCGGTCACTTTTGATACTGGTGGGCTATTATGGCCTCCAAGATGTGAGTGTTTGATACATGCTCCTCCGCTCCTTTATTGTCCAGAGGCTTATTATGCATCTAGAATTGTTGTTGGAGGTGTGAATTCTGCCTTTAAACAAGTTTTTGGCAAGCTGCAAAAGCTCCAAGCAAAGCAGAACTTTTCATTCTCCGTGATTGTTGGGGACCTTTTTCAAGGAGGTCCTGATACCGGTGACGATGAAGAATTAACTGCACTTTTAAAAGGGGAAATTACTGTGCCTTTACCCACTTATTTTACAGTTGGGAACCACAGGATCCCACAAGCGGTTATTGACAAGCTGGAGAAAGATGATGAAGTCTGTCCAAATCTGTATTTCCTAGGCAGACGGGGTGTTCTTACAACTTCCGAAGGTGTAAAAATTGTTTCCCTCGGTGGTAACTGGGAGTCAGCAGCTACGCCTGTCCCAGGGGTCAATGAGAAATATTTGCCACAATACACAGACTTTGATTGCAAGTCACTCTACAGTACAGAGAATGCAGACATCCTGATAACGAATCAGTGGCCTAAATCAATACAGCAAGGGTCAAAGGTTTTAGTGGATGAGACGAGCGCGGTTGAGGGTACTCAGTCCCTTGCAGATTTGTGCGCCACTTTGAAGCCCCGATACCACTTTGCTTCCCAGACATCCTTCTTTTTTGAGCGTGAGCCCTTCTTTCACATTCCCGTAGAGGACGATGCAGGGTTGAAACATATCACGAGGTTCCTCAATTTGGCGCCTTTCAATGCGTCATCAAAGCAAAAATGGCTATATGCCTTCAATCTGGATCCAAGTTCTCCTCCCCCCACAACTATTCCCACAGGAGCCACAGTAACCCCCTTTCTGAATGCCTCCAAGAAAAGACAAGCACTGGATGACCAACGCGCTACCTTTAGTCGATTTTCACATGGCGATGAGGACCATCATCGAGCGAAAAAGCGAGTTCGAAGAGCAGCTCCCGACCAATCAGAATGCTTTTTCTGCCTCTCAAATCCGAACATCGCGACTCATCTCATTACGTCGATCGGGACGGACTGCTATCTCACCATTGCAAAAGGACCGCTGACCACGGCTAGCACCTTTCCCAAACTGGGATTTCCGGGCCACATGTTGATTGTTCCGCTTACCCATGCAGCAACTTTCTCCACGATGGGTGATCCTGACACGACAAGATCAACGTACGACGAAATGCAAAAATATAGGTCAGCTCTCCATTCGATGCTGGAAGAAAGGTCAAATGGGGAACTGGGCGCAGTGACCTGGGAAGTTAGTCGCGGCGGCGGTGTTCACCTCCACTGGCAGTTCCTCCCCGTATCCCGGAGTCTTGTCTCGCGCGGCCTCGTGGAAGCTGCATTCAAGGTAGAAGCCGAGAACCTGAGCTATCCAAAATTCGAAAAGCAACCTGTGGGGCCGGCTGGGTCAGATCGAGGTGATCATTTCAGAGTGTGGATATATAAACCGAAAGACGAAGCGGAAGGGGAGTCGGGATCACCCTCGGAGACGGTGCTGACGCTCCCCCTTTCGGGAAAGTTTCGGTTCGATTTCCAGTTTGGACGGGTTGTTATGGCGAAGCTCCTTGAGCTTGAAAATCGATCTAATTGGCGAGATGCCGCACAGCTGCAAGATGAGGAAACGGCTGATGCCGAGGCGTTCAAGGCTGCGTTTAAAAGCTTCGACTTTTCGCTCGAAGAAAGCTAGAGTAAACGGTATCCAACAGTCATAAACGAGCATTTTTCTACACTGATGATGCGGGAATCAGAGTGGGCTAACGGCATTGAAGGACGGCTGAAACATAGATTCGATATCATGAGCGCGTTTATACCAGGTTTTTAGGGGGGAAAGAATGTACCATAGTTATCCTATATATCGATCAATTTTATATTCTCCCCGAGTCGAATGATATCCGTTACTCGTGAATACCTTGCTTTACAGCCGCGAAGCCCGACAGTCCTTCTTGTCCGCCGCGCTTCTGGGTGCCAGGTGTGCTTTCCCTCTGGCAGCTTGCAGCCGACGCCCAGCCCGGTGAGGTCAACGGCGTGCAGAGGCCCAGCATGTCGACCTTTTTATTCAAATTGCGAGTCGAAGATTTGGGAGGTTTTCTGATACGGTGAGATTGATGTAAGTGTGATATATCCCCTCCAGTTGCCTGAATTATCCATCAAGAAAGACACATTCGCTGTTTTTCCCCTTTTTGTTTCTTTATTTGAATAAACTGATGGTTATAGACCTCGAAGCAAAAGCGGTGGTTTTCCCGCGCCTTGATTCACTCTTTATATCGATATATCTTTACGGGGCGGAAACCAGGAGTAAAAAAGGAGCAGCGTCCACGACCTAGCGGATAGACGAGCAGCTCCAGGGAGAAAACAAAACCGAACATCCGTCTCGCGTTCACTCGTTTAGAAGAATAATCCCATCAACGGACCCTACACAACGACAAAAACCCATTCATTCTAGCCCCTACCGATCCCACACCCGGTCGCAATCAAACAATCAACATCCCCTTCTCCTCCTCACCACCCCCCCTTAAAATAACAAACGAAATAACCATCCCCATCCCCGCCAAAATTCCTCGCCTTTTGTCCACCGCCCTCTCCACCATCGCCGACATGGCATGGGCCTCCTTCTCCAACCGAGGAGGAGGGGGAGGGGGAGGAGGAGGAGGAGGAGGAGGAGGAGGAGGAGGAGGAGGAGGAGGAGGAGGAAGCAACAATGGCGGAGGACGCGGCGGAAACTCTGCAAGCGCCAAACACTTTCTCGGCCACCGCGGTCATCGGCACAAAGCCACCAAGCGGATCAAGACCCGTAGCGCATCGGAGTCGGACACGGCGGTGCAGGCGTCGTCGTCGCAGCAATCGCCGCTGCCCGAGGGGGATATAACGGCGGGGACGACGAGGGATGGTAATAGTGGCGCGGGGGCCCGGAAGCGGTGGAGGAGCGAGGGGAATCTGGAGGAGGAGGAGGACGGTTTGGACTGGTCGGGGGTGCCGCTGGAGCCGTTGCGGAGGGCGGGGATCTTGATTATGGTTACGTCGCCGGAGGGGAGGGTGAGGGTGGCGTTGTGTGATCGGGAGGTGGTGGTGCAGAAGGATAAGTGAAGAGTTGATGAAGTGGGATATCTCCTTCTTCGTGCTTGTTTTGGGTCTGGTTATTTATAGGAATCCGGTATTCTTCTGATTAGCTCTAGAGGTTGTTTCTCGTCGTTGGATTAGAAATTAATATGATACAAAAGGTGCGGCGAAGCAGACAACTCCAGATCATCGTATAGTATATCGTTGCTGTAATTGGAAAAAGGGATATAGACAATGCAAACAGCAAGGGAATCTATGTAGCAGTATATATATATATATATATATATATATAAATTTTAGGTGCACTTCAGCCGACGCCCGCGTATGAACAACCGCTTTTAGACCATCAATTTCCAAAAACTCACGACACCAGCGCTTTCGAATGACACAACCGCGCAGCCAAGATCAGACACCCACCGACCACGATCAGCGCGGCGCTAAACGCAATGGCGGGCGTGAACCCGTAGCGACTGACGATGGCGCCCATCATGGGCGACCCCGTGAGGCAAAACACGCCCAGGGCACCCATCATCATGCCCAGATAGGTGCCGATCTGGTTTGCGTGGGGGGCGGTCATAGCGACGGTGGCGGGGAACAGGCCGATGATGGCGCCGGAAGAGATGCCGAAGAGGACGGCAAAGGCGATGAGGCCGCCCAGGTTGGTGGTGGCCAGCCAGCAGAACTCGAGGATGGCGGAGATGAAGATGGCGGCGACGAGGGTGTTGAAGCGGCCGAGGCGGGTGGTGAGGCGGGAGCCGACGAGGCGGCCGACGACGGAGCCGGCGTTGTAGATGGGCATGATGTAAAAGGCCCAGTCGGCGTGGACGCCGCGGGCGGTGGCGTAGGCGGGGAGGAAGAAGAAGGGGGTGTAGAGACCCCAGAAGATGACGGAGTAGCCGACGACCTGGAGGGAGTAGACGGGCTTGGTGAAGGCGGCGGGGAGGAAATGCGGGCCGGAGCGGGGGGAGATGCGCGGGACCAGGGTGAGGCAGCCGACGGCGAGCAGCAGGAGCATGAGGAAGCCGATGATGCGCAGGGACCAGCCGAAGCCGAGGTCGGTGTGCTCGAGGAAGCGGTTGAGGGCGATGGGGAAGATGACGCCGCCGAGGGGGGAACCGGCGGACGAGATGCCGATGGCGAGGTCGCGGCGGCGCTGGAAGTAGTGGCCGAGGATGGAGATGGCGGGGGTGTAGAGCATGCCGATGCAGAGGCCGCCGAGGATGCCCTGGGCGAGGAGGAACTGGTAGTACTCGGTGCACAGGGAGGTGAGCATGACGGCGGCGACGTAGAGGATGGAGAAGGGGATCATGATGGGCTGTAATATATCAACATATAAGTTATATATACCTATATATACCTATATATAGATCGATATAGATATACCTTGGTCCCGTAGCGATCGACCAGCGGGCCCGACACCAGGCCGGTGGTGCACATGAAAAAGGCCTGCAGCGAGCCGATCCAGGCTAGATCCGAGTGCGAGTTGCCGGGCAGGATCTTGTCATGGTAGTAAGACTCCAGGACGCTGAGAGAGTGTTAGCCCGTGGCCATGATCCGGGGGGGATATTGGGGGGACATGCCCAAAGGTGCTCAGGTAGCCAAAGGTGCAGAACATGGTGCAGGCGGCGCCGGCGACGGCCAGCCACGCCCTGAGCCCGCCCTCCGGGAAGGTCGGGGGGTCGTGCTTTTCTTCGACGGAGGGCGAGTCGTGCTTGTGCATGATATGGAAGTGGTGCGAAGAGTATAGCAGTTCATTCTCATCCTCCTCGTCCCCGTCTTTTATACCAGCAGCTAAACCCGCCAACCCCGGCGATATCCCTGCGGCTCGGAGCTCAGGGCGCGCGCATCGGAGCTGAAGCTCGCTCGTTCGGGTTTAGTCCCACGGAGTTGCGGCACTGGCGAGGAGACGCTGACTCATCACGGCTGTGCGGCACGAAGAGAGATCTATATGTACACGAAAGGAAGAGAGAAGAAAGTAAAGGCGCTAGGTAGAGACAGGTCTACACCTCTTTCCACGAATTCTCAACCGGCTTCCGCCCCGCCTGCAGCAGCCCCGGCGTCTGCCGCCCGGGTGCAGTGGGCGAGAACGGCGGCGGCGGGGACGACGGGACCGATGGGGAGTAGGCAGCGTAGCCCGGCGACTGCCGCCCCGCAGCCGAGTACGGCGACTGCCGCCCCGCAGCCGAGTACGGCGAGTAGGCCTGCTGCAGCGACGGCGACGGCGACGCGTTGGGCGACCGCGCGTACGGCGGCTGCTCCGCGTATGGGTGGTGATTCTGATTGGTGCGGGCGGCACCGGCGCTGTACGGGTCGGGGGCGAAGCGCGGCGAGCTGGGCTGCGACGGGACTTCGTAGTAGCCGCTGCGGGAGCGCGTGGTCGTGCCCAGCGTCTGGCCCGTGGTCGGGTGGAGGTTGTGCATCTCGACGTCCTGCGAGGGGTCTTCGACTCGGCGCGTCACCGCGTTCTGCCAGCTGGGCATGGGCGGCAGCGCATCCTCGTGCGCGGGCTTGTGCGACGGCGTGTCGAACTGGGCGTACTGCGGCACCGGGCTGGAGTACTGCGGCGTGGACCGCTCGTACACTGGCGGCGCGGCGGGCTGGTATCCCAGGTTGGGCGGCGGCTGCTGGTAGGTCGCGGGCGGGTGCGGGTCGGCGTACTTATGGCGCTGTCGTCCACCACCACCGCCGCCGCCGCAGCAGGAACAGCAGGAGCAGCAGCCCCTACAGCATGTGTAGCCACAGCACAGGCAGCCGATGATGCACCATGCGATGCCGACGACGACCAGGACTCCGATCACGATGCCGATAATGGCGGGCCACCTGGACGGGAAAGATCAGAATTAGTGTCTGTAGGCAGCGCGGAGGAGGAGAGGGAGACGGACTTGCAATATGCCTTTTGCATGCATTTGTCCCAGCTGGAGAATGTCTGCTTCACATCATTCAACGCGCGAGCCTCGTAGCGGTGCCAAGGGGAGAATTCCACCGGGCCCATGGTGGAGGAGACAACGAAGGACTTGATCGACTAAGATGGTAGAGAAAGCGTGGTATATAAACGAAGCGAGCGACGAGGATCGAAAACAGTGCAGCTGGTCGTCAACTCATATCATAAATTGTTTTCCCAGATCACATCTGAGGGAAAAAAAAAGAGATTTGAAATTTGATGGTCGTGTTTCTCGCTGTTTGGCGAACAAGGCTCGCGGCTCGCAGCAAAAAGGCGCAGCACCAGTCCCGATCGAGATCACAAGCGAGGTGACAAGCAGCAAGAGTGGAAAATGAACGAGTGGAATAAAGAAGAAAACAGCGAGGAATAAGAACGAGAGAGAGTCAGTCCGGCGTTTATTCAAATCGGGGAAGAAAACTGCAATAGCGCACTGCCACCAAGTTGACGCAGCAGAAGCAGCGCGCAAGTTGGGTTGACGGAGAGGGTCAAACCCAATCGGTTTCCATGGAAATCACAAGTAGAAGCGAGTTGCTATTCTTGGGGATGAACATATGAGATGAATTCTTCTACAGGGATCCAACACTGGAAATCCTGCTGCCTTTGCAGACTATCCTTTGAGTCGCTTCCATTGCGCGGCTGGTGGCAATTGACATCATGTTTCAGGTGGCCGACACTGTGTAACCGGTAAGAGACTCGTATTCCATGTCTTGAAGCAAAAAACGCCAATTAAACCCTCCGATGATCTAAATACCTAGAGTAGAAATGCAGACATCATGACGATATTATTCATACACGCAAAGCAAAAACGCAAGAACCCCGAATCGACCAACACGCTATCAACAAGATGGTATCAACCCTTCTCTGTCACGCGCAAAAGAGGTATCAACGAACAAAACTAGGCTTAAAATTTTCAAACGGTCTTCTGCTGCCCTGGAGCATCCGGCGGAGGCCCATACACGCTCTCGCCTCGATACGCATTCTGCGGCGGCTGCAGCTCGACGCCCGTCTGCTGGTGGCTGGTCTGGCCCTGGTTCGGCGGGGGGTTGGCATTGTAGCCCGGCCCGGGGTAGTAGGGCCCTCCGGCGGGCGTGTACTGCGGGGGAGGCGGGTAGTGCTGGTACTGTGGAGGCGGGGGGTGGGTTCCTGGCTTGCCGTAGGGTGCCATGTTGGCGACCCAGCCGGTGCCCATGAAGGGCCGCATGCCTCTACGGCGACGGCGACGGGCGGAGATGCATCTTAAAGAGAGGGGTGGTGAGATGGGTGCTCCAGGTAGATGGATGGGTGTACTCACGCGAAGAGGAAGAAGAGGAGGAAAGCACCGGCGATGAGGATTGCGAGAAAGACCCAGCGGCCCCAGTCGCTCCAGACACTGCAGTGATAGGTGCGGCCGTTGTCGTAGGTCCAACATCTAGAGCAAGGTTAGAGGCAGTGGGTGCAAAGCACAGAGGGCAGCTTACTCTCTCCGTTTCGCGAGGATCATTTTCAAGTTTCAGATGGATGCAAGAGAGGGTGATGCAGTGAGAGAGTGATGGGAGACAGAGACGAGAGATGGTTCATCAAAGACTTCAAGTTCCAGACTTGATGCTCTTCTTCCTAGCAGAATGACGACCAAAGTGGCTCAGTGTGGCTGCGCATATGCTTATGTCATCTCAATTCAGCCCGCCTTACTAAGTTAGTCTCGGAATCCAGCGGGGTTGGGCTTCAAGCATCTCCCAGCCTCTAGAACAAGACTCGGTTTTAATAGTTAACAGCCATCCCACAGTCAATTGACTAGCTAACTAACTTGCCATCATCCAACTCAGAACTATCTATCACCGGCTGTAGATTGACAATCATCCTCACGCATCCTCCATCCTCCACAATCATGCTCTTCCCATGACACGTGTATGCGACTGTTTGGGTCAGACAGGCATTCACCCTGTCGAGATTTTCCCCGGCCAACGGAAAAAAAGAGACAGCTGCATGTCGCGGCTGCCAGCACATCAACGTCCGTGTGTCTCGCATGTGGATCGGCCAGAGAGATGGGATAAAAAGGGCTGGCAGGTCCTCGGGATTTGGGGCTTTTCTTCTTTCTGACTGTTTTTGACATTGAATATTAAGCGCTCTAGTATGAAATGGAAGCACGTTCAACGAACCCGCTGTCGTAAAAACCATGATGTTGAAAAATGCAAGACCAAAACTAACCATCAAACTAAAGACGAAAAATTCCCAAACCCGAATGCAAAAGATGAAAAAGCCGGAACCACTGCCACTGCCCTAGAGAGAACCTCGCCATCACTTGCTCGACCGCGCAATCAACCAATGCAGCACCGCGTCCAGGTTGGTTTCCTCTTTGGCGCTGATCCCGTAGCAGCTGACCTCGCGCCGCGTGATCGACTTCAGGTCCATCGCCTCGATCAGCTCGTCCACCGACAGCTTGTTGGGCAGATCCGACTTGTTGCCCAGAACCAGCAGCGGGATGCCGTCGAGCGACGGCTTGCTGACCAGCTCGTGCAGCTCGTCCGTCGCCACGGGCAATGCCTCCCGGTCCGCCGCGTCGACAATGTATCTGTTTCCCCCGCCGTTCTTTAGCCAACACAACCGCGCTTCAGCTCTCCCTGGTGCCGAACGGAAAACTTACACAATCGCGTGCACTCCACGGCAGTACCGCTCCCACATCGGTCTGAACCTGGGCTGTCCGCCCAGATCCCAACTGCTCAGCTGTTAGCCGTCGCTGCCGCCGTCTCTCCGATTTTGCAGCGCCCCTCACCATTTCAACGTTACATGGCCCTTTTGCACTCGTTTGGTGTTGAAGCCGATGGTTGGAATCGAACTGTTTTTTTTTTTTTTTAATATTTGCACTGTGGCCCCAGAATCACCCTCCAGGACGGCATTCAACGGGGATAGACACATACTCAATCGCGAATTCACCTCCCTAGTAGTACCGTTAGCGCTGGGACCAGTGAGAGTTTGAAAATACTAACCGCCAACACTCGCAGCAACGACGATTTGCCCGCGTTATGCAGACCAACCATCGTCACGTCCATCTCGGTTGCCCTAGCAGATCACGAAAGCGACCGATTAGCCCATCGCCCCGTCCCGTCTGGTCCAAAGCCTTTGCAGACGCCCTTTTGCCCTCCGTCACAGCTGCGTCTGCTGGCAACGTGCGGTGCGGAAGTACAACAAGCCAACTAACCAGAACATCCTGAGCAACCAGTCATAGATGACTCTAAAAAAGCTCCCCATCCCAACCCCGGCTCCCACCAGATGCACCCGGTGTTCTTTGAGAAATCAGGAGGAAATATCAAGCACAAGGGCCCCGCGAAACCGGTCCAATGATGGAAAATTCGAGTATAGTTTCTGGCCCAGCGACAAGGAAGCGGGGAGATGGAGAAAGAGAAAGGGAGAGAGAGAGAGAGAGTCGAGATGGTGACACAGGGGTGTTTTTGTTTATTTCTGCTGGAGTTGAGTCGGTGAAGAGAAAAGAGATGCTTGTTCCAGTTTGCTCTGAATTTTTGTTTTTTCCTCAAGTCAACGCTTCTCAAGAAAAGTGTTGTGGCGTCCGAGGTGCAAAAGTGCGCACGCTATTCAAAAGGTCGCATACAGCTTGGAAACCATGCAACAAAAAAAAGTAAATCAACCAAGGCTGACAGTGTAAATCACCGAGAGTTGGCTATTAGTTAGTCTTAGCTGACTGGCAGCAAAAAAAGGAAAACACAGCGCGAGAATGGAAATCCCAGAGAAACGAACTACCAGCAAGGGGGAGAAGTAGAAACCTGGGGAAAGTTATGCTGTAGGCAGCCGGGATGTGCATGCACACATGACCAGACTGGCCATCCGTTTCTTTTCCTGTTGCTGGCGGACAGCGGGTGTGGACGCTCGGTGCAACGAAACTGGCGGCTAAAAGGGGTCGGGGGGTTAGGGATCAAGGGCACTTGGAGGGATCAGACTGCCTTCGGGTTCGGATGTTTCTTGCTGTCTGTCCTGCGGTTCGCGTCTTTGGATTCACAGGGATCTTCCCGGCGCTAGTTAACTAATTGATGGAACTAAAGAGAATCACAAAATCACCGCTGGGACATGAGTGTATGTTGCATCAATACGGCTTGTTTATATCTACGTCTAGTATCTACACCTAAGCTCCATTGCCACAACTCTCCCATAGCAATGCCACAGCCGCACGGGAATCATGTCAAGCACACTGATCCGCAACTATTCTACTATCTTTGCCCTTTGTGGAATCCGGATGGACACTCAACGCTTAGTAATCATACCATCGGAACGGGGCAATATACTTCCGCAAGAAAATATTTCGAGCTTCGAAGCAACGATTCCAGCTGCGACGACGGACATTCGGTCCCTTTTTGAATTGCAAGCTCGTGCGTTGATTGTCGCTTGGCTGCCTGGTGATATGGACAAGAGTGCGTCGTTGCGCCGCTAATCGCAAATTGATATCTTCCTCCAAGCAAGCATGGCGTCTTCCACCAAAACAGACTGGTCCGTCCAGTACGACACTCTCAGGCGAGAACGGCTGTTCCGAAACCCGCCAAAGGACCATACCGCGTACCCCATGCTAGCGGCTGCCGTGCGGCCCCATATCGATTCCTTCAACGCCCTCTTCGACGACGGCAAGGTCCTCGAAGCTGCGCTAAAAGACATTGGCACCAAGACCTTCCTCGACGGTGTTCCAGAGACCCCGGAGCTAAGGAGGGCAAGGCGGGAGGAAGGTAAAAAAGCTCCGCGAAGGAACAGGCTGAGTGTGCGCATCACGGAGTTGTTCTTGGAGAAAGCGGTGCTGCCGGCTTCGAACAAGTTCAGCCCTCGGAACCGTGAGATTTTCCCCGCGGAATGTCGCGAGAGACACGCCACATATCGTGGCAGGTTGAGGGCGAGAGTCGAGTACAAAGTCAACAATGGGGATTGGAAAGAGTCTGTTCGGGAATTGGGCCAGGTTCCCATTATGCTACGGGTGAGCAGTCTGGCCTCAATTGAACCCGATAGATAATCCGGACAAGCTAATTGAATCCCCTTCTCAACTCTGCAGACAAATAGATGCCACCTGGAAAAGCTCTCGCCGTCTCAATTGGTGGAACGCAAGGAAGAATCCGAGGAATTAGGCGGATACTTCATCGTCAACGGCAACGAGAAGCTCATCCGAATGTTGATCGTGTCGCGAAGAAATTTCCCAATGGCCATTATTCGAAACTCCTTTACCAAACGTGGGGCCACTTATACCAAGTACGGTGTGCAGATTCGATCTGTCAGACCGGATCAGACGTCTCAGACAAACGTCCTTCATTATCTCAGCGACGGCAACGTCACGTTCAGATTCTCTTGGAGGAAGAATGAATACCTCGTCCCAGTTGTGATGATCCTGAAGGCTCTGATTGAGACCAACGACCGAGAAATCTTTGAGCGCCTGGTCGGACGAGAGGGTTCGTTGGGAATGAAAAACACTTTTGTCACAGACCGCATGGAGCTGCTTCTACGAACTTACAAGGCCTACGGAGTCCATTCCAGATCCAAATGCCGAGCTTACTTGGGCGAGAAGTTCAGATACGTCCTAGGCATGTCGGAGAATGTGCCAGATGAGGACGTTGGCACTGAATTCCTCCGCAAAATCGTGCTCCCCCATCTTGGGAATCAAAACGTTACCGAGTCTCAAGACAACGACAAATTCAATATGATCCTCTTCATTATTCGAAAGCTTTACACTCTAGTGGCCGGCGACTGTGCGCCTGACAATCCTGATGCTGTCTCCAACCAGGAAGTCTTACTCGGAGGTTTCCTGTACGGAATGATCCTCAAGGAACGTCTGGAGGAATGGCTGCGCTCCATCGGGCCTATAGCACGGGACTGGAGTAACAAGAACCTAGGCCTGCCGTTTACTGACGCGAGATTCGAGAAGGATTTCATTAGTCGCATAGTCGCCAGGACCAATGAAAACATCGGTGGAGCTTTGGAATACTTCTTATCGACCGGAAATCTTGTCAGTCCTACCGGGCTTGATCTCCAGCAGCCATCCGGGTACACTATCATGGCCGAAAAGATCAACTTTTACCGATTCATCAGTCACTTCCGCATGATCCATAGAGGTAGTTTCTTTGCCCAGCTGAAGACAACCACGGTTCGAAAGCTTCTACCGGAAAGTTGGGGTTTCCTGTGCCCGGTGCATACTCCTGACGGCAGTCCCTGTGGTCTTTTGAACCATCTTGCCCACAAGTGTTTAATAGCAACGAGCAATTTGAACGTCGCCGGCGTCCCTGAGGTGCTATCAATCCTTGGAGTTGGCTCCGAGTCCTCCTCTTCGACAGAAGAGAGTGTTGCCGTATCGTTGGACGGCAGGATAGTCGGATATTGCTCCCCCAAGCAAGCTCGCGTGATCTCCGATACCCTTCGACATTGGAAAGTCGAGGGACATCCGAAGATCCCTGTTGAGCTTGAGGTGGGCTATGTTCCCAACTCGAACGGTGGTCAATATCCCGGGGTCTATCTCTTCTCTCAATGTGCGCGAATGTACAGACCCGTGAAATACTTGCCACTAGACAAGTTAGACTACGTTGGTCCTTTCGAGCAACCGTTTATGGAGATTGCATGTGTACCCTCCGATATCATGTCAGGCATCTCCACCCATGTTGAATTTGACCCGACCCATATCCTCTCGATTCTCGCCAATATGACTCCATTCTCCGATTTCAACCAGTCACCGCGTAACATGTACCAGTGCCAGATGGGTAAACAAGCAATGGGTACGCCTGGAACATCGATAGATTATCGAACAGACAACAAACTCTACAAACTGCAGACTGGCCAGACGCCAATTGCCCGACCTCCGCTATACAACGCCTATGGCTTGGACAACTTCCCTAATGGAATGAACGCCGTCGTAGCTGTTATTTCATATACGGGCTACGACATGGACGACGCTATGATCATCAACAAATCAGCGCATGAACGTGGTTTTGGGTATGGAACAATCTACAAAACAAAAATCTACCCACTTGACGATAAAGAGGCGCGTGGTCGCGGCAAGTCGAAACGCGAAATCAAGAAGCTATTTGGATTTGCACCAGGAGGACTTGTCAAGGCTGAATGGCGCAACCAACTTGGCGAAGACGGCTTGCCTCACGTTGGAGGAAGGGTGAAGGACGGCGACCTGGTTGCAGCATGGCACACAGTCCAGTATGACCCGGCTGCGGAGACGTACCTCAATGTGGACAAGGAGACGCATTTCCTCAAATACAAGGACGCCGAAGAGGGCTACATCGACAGCATCCGAATCCTTGGTTCCGAAACAGGCAATGAGCCTTGTCAAGCTATCAGCATCAAATATCGCATCCCCCGTAAGCCGATTATCGGAGACAAATTCTCCTCTCGCCACGGCCAAAAAGGTGTATGCTCGCAGCTCTGGCCCGCTGTCGACATGCCATTCTCGGAATCCGGTATCCAGCCCGACATCATCATCAACCCCCACGCGTTCCCATCTCGCATGACAATCGGCATGTTTGTCGAATCCCTCGCCGGCAAAGCGGGCGCCCTCCACGGCCTCGCGCAGGACTGCACGCCCTTTCAGTTCTCCGAGGAGTACACGGCGGGCGACCACTTTGGCGAACAGCTCCGCAAAGCCGGCTACAACTTCCACGGCAACGAGCCCATGTACTCGGGCGTCACGGGCCGCGAGTTCGCCGCAGACATCTACCTCGGCGTCGTCTACTACCAGCGACTACGCCACATGGTCAACGACAAATTCCAAGTCCGCACCACCGGCCCCGTGAACGCGCTGACGGGCCAGCCCGTCAAGGGCCGCGCCAAGGGCGGCGGCATCCGTGTCGGCGAGATGGAGCGCGACGCGCTGCTCGCCCACGGCGCGGCGTTTTTGCTCCAGGACCGCCTGATGAACTGCTCCGATTCGACGCGCGCCTGGCTGTGCCGGACGTGCGGCTCGTTCCTGTCGACGCAGGTCGCGGTCTCGCAGCTGCTTTCGCCGCATAAGAATCCCGCCATGGAGGCCGTGGTCAAGTCGAGCAGCGTGGCGGTCGCGAAGCCGACGGGCGGCGTGAGCGCGTTGGGCGGCTTGTCGGGGATTGTCCGGTGCAGGAGGTGTGCGCGGGACGCGGTGTTTGACGATCCGCGCGCTGAAGTGTGGGAAGATGGGTCGGGGAGGAGATTTGTTGGCGGCGATCAGACGACTGTTGTGGCGGTGCCGGGGGTGTTGAAGTATCTGGATGTTGAGCTGGCGGCGATGGGGGTGAGGATGAAATTTCATGTTGATAATTAATAAAGGGGGTTTGCAAAAAAGTGATCAGATTAGGGCATCCCACACAAGGAGGCGTGAAAAGGCGCAATATGGATGAGTCTATTCGAGTCTTGAATTAGGGCAATGATTTTTATACGTTCCAAAGTTATCTTTGATCGTTCTGTGCAATGTCTTGCAAAGACCCCATAAGTGAGAAGATGAGCATATTAGCCAAACGAGCCCTCGTAGTCTACAGTTAACCCAGTCTTACAACTCATTTATGCGCCTATCCTCATCGAGAACCGAAGTTTGATAGGGGGACAAGTCCCCGAACATGACAAAACGAAAAAAAAAAAAAAAAAAAAAAAATGATACGTATCTGTTATCCCATGCTCCTAAAACAAAGCAAATCATTCTAATTTCATGGGAACATTGGAGAACTCGCCAGTCTCTAATTTCTCCTTCCAGAATATGGGGTTCATATCGCTGAAACCATGCTTCACCCATCCTTCCTCCTTCACGTGGTACAGATTGACAGAGCCTCCGGAATAAGCATCACGATGCATGGCGGCCAGGATGCTCCTGCGTCCCAGACTCAACGCCTCCTCCTCAGTCAAGTCGTATCTGTATTCCGCATCCAGCACACCGTAGGCGAATGTCTGGCCGGATCCAACACAGAAGAGATTGCCTGCCAATCGCGTTCCATCCGAGTCAATGTAATACAAAGCCGGGCCTTCTTGCGGAGTTACACCGGCGCACATCGTACCCATACTCAAGCCCATCCCCTTGTAATTGTAGACGAGGTTCGCAAGAAGCTTGGATGCTGCGGCAACAGAGATTCGGCGCTTATGGCGGAGTTCGTGAAGTCGGCAGAGCATGCCGAGATATGCGAGCCAGTATTGACAATCCTGTAGAGTCAAGCTAGTCAGCGAAACTCATTTCATTATTTCCCCCCCGTTAGGTCGTGACTCAAAAAGCATACAGCAGCACCACCAGCCATAGTCCCTAGCAAGCAGCTATTGATTTCGATGACCTTCTTCACCGTTTGACTCGCAATCCAGTTCCCTGCAGTGGCTCTGGAATCCGTAGCGACGATGATTCCGCCCTTGAATCGAAAAGCAAGGGTCGTGGTTCCGTGGGCAAGCTTGATTGGGCAGTTGGGATTGGCGTGGTCGTCTGTCATCGCTCGGAGGAATGAAGCGGGCTAATCCAGCGGGCGTTAGAACGAAACGGGACCTGGGAAGCTTGGATGTGAGATGATCTGGTATTACCTGAGAAATGGGAGGTAAATCGAATCTCAGTGAGAGGGGAGGAAGCAGTGTCACGATTTCCTGGTCATCTTGCTGGTTGAAGGCCTGCTCCTGGCAGTGCGACCGCGAGTACTGAGCAACTATGGCGTCCATTTGTAGGGCAGTCGGAAATGAAGGCTAAGAGACAAGACAGAGAGCAACAGAGACTGCAGTATATAGGTAGTGTACAGAGAGAATGCCGTGGGAGCTTTGGACAGCGATGTTGGTTTGATCGAAGAGCTTCATTGACGGAGCTTCGTGGTCGTGCTGGCGCCTGATTATGTAAGCCTCTCTATCAAAACATCGGCGGCAGCAAGGGGCAAGGAAGGAAGACAACGATTGACACAGAGAGAATATTGATGCTTGGAAGTGGAAATCTGGATTGAAGGATACATCCTGATCATATGAGAAAGCATTACAAGCTATTAAGGCTCAACCATACTAGAGTTAAGCTACATTTTTGCACAGAAACCGACCATTTCCCAGGTTTGAAGGCACCGAAATTGAACTCGGACTTCAGTTACCAGCGGGTTTCCCCGTGTGTATTACTTCAATGAACGCGAAGAGATGGAGTATCCGCAGACTTCCAGCCATATCAATCAGGACGCAATGTGTGTTCCAGCTCCTCCAGGCTCGTTAACAGTCAACGTCTCCTTCTCGTACGTGATCTCCTCTCGCCCGCCGTCAGTATAATCTCCATTCGCCGCCTGCTCTCGGGGTTGGGTTGGGAGCATTCCAGCCCCGACTCCTCCGGCAGACGACGTGACCGGCTCCATACTAGGCTCCCACGAGCGCAACTCCTGTTCTGCTTCCTCAAGGACTTGCTTTCCTTGCTCTGTTGCTTCGTAAGGCTTACGTGCCTCGCCCGGCACCAACGGGGTGTCATCGAGCAGATTCAGGATTCTGCGTCCATGCCGAGCGAGTATCAACTGTTTCTCAGCCCTTTCAATCGTGGCCGCCAGTTGCATGTCGTAGGACTCTTTGAACTTTTGCCGTGTCTGTCCAGCAAAGCAGACCTTGTCAGTCACATCCTCTAGCGTAATTGGAACCGGGGTTGATAGATCATTGGGGGGGGTTTACCATATTGGTCAACTGTGCCTCAGCAACCAGGGCCTGAGCCTCTGCCCTGACAAGCTCTTGCTCCAACGTAGTTACCTTGGAGCTGCCGGGATCCCGCTGCTTGTTCTTGTGAATCTCATCAATGAGCTTTGCCTTGTGGTCACGAGCAGGCTGGACGGAGCTCTCCGTGTTTCGAATATGCTTCAAAACATTGCGAGAGTCTTCTAGATTCTGAGCATAATTGTCTTCCTGCTCCCCAATCTCGGCGAGAACGACGCCCAGCTTGTCCGACAGGTCAGAGATGGCAGCATCTCCTGTCGACTCGCCCCATTCGGACAATTGAGATGCCACGGAGATCCGGTCTCGCCCTGCAGATTCGTAGGCATCGATGATGTGGTTCTCCGTCTTGATCATCTTAAAGAGCTTCTTGCTGATCTCTGGCTGTCGCTCTCCACGGAGTGTAGCCATGGTGAACCGATGCCTCGGTCGAGGCTCCGGGGCCCCTCTCTTTCCACGATTCCTGGTTTGAAAAATTGGAGTCAGCCCGCATCATCTGCAATTGATTCTTTGGGAGCAGCCCACATTTTGTCCGCTTTTGTCCTGATCTATCGATAAACAGCTGCTGTTACTGATCTCGCATCAACTGCTTCAAGAATCGAGAAGAGGAGAAAAGTGGAATATCCAGCTTGCGCTTTCCCGGGAGCTTCCATCCGGGCTGTTTGGCTTCGTTCGATGACGGCAGGTGGCCATATTGGCCGTCAGGCTCTCTTGACGTCATGGACAGCGAGAGATATAAATCGCCAGAAGCCTGAGCCGGGCGAGCGATGCAGTTGTGTCGATAACCGGATTCCTACCTGAACTCTGCGGTGTGAGTGAATTGACTTGCATCGTTGACCCATGGACGCCACAAAACTTACATGCTAGGAGACGGCAAAGCAGTAAGACTCCCTTTCTAATCCTTATATCGTCAACTCAATTAGGTTGAGAGTGTAGAGGCAATGCATCTCCTGCAACTTCTCCGTTGCCGTGTTGCTAAGATAGTCAAAAAGGTTATGCTTAAAATGGAGACTGTACCGTGATGGTACATCAATCTTTGAAGGACCAAAACGTACCAAAAAACGTACAGTACATACATATGTAGATACATTGGATGCTCAATCTACGAGAAGCGGGAGACGTGCAGAAAGATTTGGCTGTCAATGACCTTGTATTAATAGGCTATTCATATAAAAGCATTTAACGCGACATCAACCATGACGATCTTGCAATTCATTGTTCCATTCCGAGGCAAGATCCAAAAACTAATGAAAAGGAGACGTTCAAAATCAACCGATCAAACATATAGACCAACAAGGCGCCATGAAACACCCCAATAACTAGCTGAGCCAACACTGAAACCGGGCCATCATTATCCCCAAAACCGCAAAAAAAAAAAAAAAAAAATCATCAACGGGCATCGAAAACGTAAACAATCGTACAAGGCTCTCCTTCCATGAGATGGACAACTTTCACCAACACGGGTAGCTCCATTGGTCTCCATAGCCATATCCCTTTGGCCTAATCTCAACATACTTTGCGTTCCGGGTGGGCTTCCGCCGTGGTGCTGCTGGCCGCGCGTGGCAATGTCCATAATCCCGAGCCGGTCGACGATAGTGGCAGACCGGGTCTGGATCTGGTCGGACGACAATGCAGGTCGGCCGGGTCTTGCAAACTCTCTCACGGGGTACGCAGCGAAAGGTATAGGTGCGGTATGTCTTGGTGCGGCGGACGATGTAAATATCCTTGAACAAGTCCATGTTTGAGGATTCGTCACGGGCCGGTGAGATCTCAGGCTCAGAAGGAGTCGGGATGTTGGCGCAAAGACCGAATGCAACGAAGAAAATAACAAACAGAATGAGAAGAATATCGCCGATGGGGAAATTTCTGGGGTGAAACGAGTGCAAGTCAAACTTGAGAGAGGACCAAGCGAGAGACTCTGGGACAAACAGAGTGACGGCGCTCCCAGAGGGGAGTTTATCTGGGCCTCTGCTTGAAGGCTATGATTTGATGTTAGCCCTTGTTGTCTGGAGAAGATCAGGGGTGCTTGTGGCTGAATAAAAATCCTCAGGTTGAAGGACACTCACTTGATCGGACAGATCACCGGACGGAGCAAAGTATTCAGCAGGGAAAAGTTCTCAGCTGGTGGTAGAATACGAAAGATACTTAGCGATCGCGACACAGGTGTGTCACTTTGTTGACTTCACTTCTTGAGCGGCTGCGAAGGGTATATAAGTAACTTGACTTGGTTGAGCTGACAATTTATTCAGAGTGCAGTGGTAAAAAGAGAAGTAGTTCCTCAGATGATCGACTCAAAAGACTTATTGTTGATGGTGTATGAAGGAAAAAAAAGAGAAGAAAAGGTACGGGAGAAGGGAGAATTTATAGGAGTGTGCCAGGCACGCATGATGTCAGGAATCCGATGGATGAGCACAGCCTAGCTCACGTTCTCAAGGCATAATAATTGCTGTGCTCATTATTCAGAGCAAGAGTCGAGAAAATCAAGAGGTCTGCCTGTTCAAAAAAACGGCGCTGCGTCCTCGAGACGCCTTACTGCCTGGAGAGAAAGAGAGAGAAATGGAAGGTCGAAACACTGAGCTTTTTGGCTGTTCCACTCGGAACGGCTCCAGGAAGCTGTCAAATGCGCTTGTCTGCCCGCGCGATCTTGCAGATAAGATCAAAGCCACGAACCGTTTTGATGGCTTCTGCATCGGATCTCCTGACGGCTCGATCAGATGATGTCATCATGCAGCCTTGTCCACTGCGCGCATGGAACACACGCCCCTAGACCCGATCTGATCATCCGCACCAAATCCATCTGCCTGACAGTTGCGCTCCAGGCAGTCGAGCTGTGCCGCCGATTGGGCTGGCGTGTCGTCCGAAGTGTTGGTGTTTCGCGATGCTCCCGTTTGGCAGGTTTGTGTGGCTGATTGGCGCTGCACCGGCGGGCGCTAATGCAGGAGACCCGCAGCGTGGGCTTGGCACTCCATCCTGTGGCTTGTCGGGTTTCTTTCCTGTTTGGACGCGGACGGTGCACAGTCAAAGGATCAGATGTGAATACTTGAATTCCTATCCCAGTAGCCCACCGCTTCCCGAACCTTGGAGAGATACACCCGACTCCATTCTTAGTGGGACAGAAGAAACGCAGTACGCCACATTACACCCCCCGTCTCATGGCTGTCTTACGAAATGTCTTCAGTGTCGTGATGCTGATGCTCTCCCTCGGACGCATGGAACGCGTCGCCAAACGCCGAATTGTCCAGCCCTCCCAAATCCAGCCCGCTGTTCTCATCATAGGCCGCCAGCGCTTCGCCAGCCGAATCAATATGGCTAAAGCTCGCCGCGTCTTCAAAATTGCTCGTTTCTAGGACTTCGGGCGCCTCAAGGCTGGCGTTATTTCCAGGCGTAGAGCCCTCTATTCCTTTCCCGGGAGTGCCTGTGGGCGCTGACTGTCCGCCGGCTCGAGCTGGGTTGACTTTCGGGCTAACACCCTTTGACGCCTTTGCATCTTTGTTATTCACGATGACCCAATCTTCTCCTAGCTGATCAGCTGTTTGGCGCGCCTGACCGTCATCCACGCCGCCCATGTCAATGTCTCCGCCCGTTTGAGCACTGGGTTGGACGCCGCCCTGTGGTGCGTTGCCGGCGCCTGGCATTGATCCTGCTGGCGCTGGCCCTCCTTGCGTCCCCGCTACGAATTGAGGTACTGCTGCAGGCGACGTAGTCATCTTCGACATGTCTGTGTTTTCCATCGCCGTATCTGCAGCATGAGGCGTCATTTTTGGGGGCTCTTGAGCCGGCTCCTGGAATCCGCCTTTGTCCACACAAATAACTTCCTTCAAAGGGACGATTGGTTCACCCCAAGCTTTTTGGACTTCCGTAGCAATATCAGAAACTTTGGTCTTTGGCTTGGCCTCATGATATTCAACCTGCATTCCATCTTCTTTGACAATAATGGGTCTTAACCGGTCTTCAATCCGCCAAAACTCTGTGCCTGCATTGGATGGGTCAACATAAGCGTCGCGTAGCTGTATTTCTCCTTCTTTCAAAGCGGATAGGTGTTTGATTTTTTCAAGTCGTTTCGCATGCCGTTTTTTGAGTGTCTCTATTTCAGCGGTCACATCAGCCACCTTCTTGGTAACGGCACTAGTAAACTCCTCTAGTTTTTCGGGTTCCAATTTTCCAATTGCAGCATCGGCCTCTGCGCTAGGAGGTGAAGGCCCAGTCGGCGCTTCCAAATATCCCTTTGTAAGAGATTCTAATTCACCCTTTCGGCCAAGACCCAGCCCCACTGGTAAAATCTGACTTATCCGGTAAGGCGAATCAAATATTTCTTCCATCCATTCGTGGTTATGGCGATATCTTAAACGACTAATCTCTCGTGGCGTGATATTATCAAGAAAATCTCCTGTTGATACCTCCTCGTCTTCTAAAGAGAAGTCTGGAAGCGCCCCGGCCGCAATAGCAGTGGATCCACTGGCCCTGTGCCCCCGAGGAACTTTAGCCGACGCAACCTGCATGGGTGCAGCTGGAGGGGGTTGGAAGAATGGAGCTTGAGGTGGGCGCGTCATGTATTGTTGGGCGTAGTGATTGGGTTGCGCATACGGCTGTTGCCCTACTTGAGGTGGAAGGTTGATACTGGGCCAACTGTTGCGGTCATGGAGCATAAATTCCTTTCGTGCCAGCTGGCCTTGGCTCTGAAGGAACCGGCGTTGAGCGAGAACGTTATGGATTGCTGGAGGAACAGCAATATGAGTAACCGGGATCTGATCAATAGAGGGCGCCTTGGAGTAGTGAATAATCCAAAGAGACGGGTCAGGTGGAGGAAAGTTCGGGTTTGGCGTTTTCGAAGGGGTCAGTCGAAATCGTCTTCGAGCATGGGTAGCGACGCTTTCATGAGGTGGATGGTAGCCGCAGCGATGGAGCCACATTTCAACAGTCTGTCATTTGAATTAGCACTGGCCTGCTTGATATGGGAAAGATGATTCGGGTGGTGGGAGCTCCATACATATCCCCGCGCCTCAGTCGTGTAGACCTGCTCTGCATCTCCCCACACGTAGCCATCACTCGCGAAATTTGTGCCTAGGTGATTTAGAGGTTGCCAGGCGAGCATGACTGTCCCATCTGGAGGCGCATCAAGGAACATCCAGTGCATCGGCTGCAGCTCTCTAACAACCTTGGGTGCTGACAGAAGGTAATCCACGGCAGTTTCCATGGTAAGATTGGCCATCGAAGGATATCTATAGCTTGAAACAAGGTGCATGTGTGGCAACTAGAAAACACATCAATGGACCGGACCCTTTGCGAATGACAGTAGACAGCAGTTCAAGAAACTCACCAGCTGTTGCGGCACACCCCCGGCTGGGTCCTGCATTCTGGCGGCAGGATTTTGGCGGCTCATTCACAGAGTATGCGCCTGGAGCTGCTGACAGCGGAGAAGTTGGAGGCTGGCAATTGAGTAATGATGCAAAGACTCAGAAGGTGAGCAGATCGCCGAATTCCCAAGTTGCTCGCCGCGTTTGTTCTTTCGCAAAAGTCGCGGCAGGGAAGCTATCACGTGGTGCCAAGCTATCACAAACCTCTGCGCCAAGGTGCTTAGTCATGATTGGACGAGACGGAGATTCTTACCACAATCCATCATCGATTCAATATGGAATCAGGGTAATGCCAGCTTGGTCTCTGAACTATCGTACTTAGGAGTTGCTCCTGAGTAGGGCTTAATGAACTAGCGGACATTTGGCTTCTGTCCGGTTATTCGTCTTCGTAAGACTCGACGAAAGAGGCGGTGCTGGCCACTGGAACTACGCCCATAATGTCGACAGCTCTTTCAGCAAGGCTGTCCATTTTTCATTTGCTTGATCGATAATATCAAGTTTCTACGATCGATTAATTGCGTTTGATTATCGTGTTTATTCTACCATCACTTATCTCGATGGTTTTGAGCCCCTACTACCCTTCATTCGAGCAGAATGAGAAGGAATTAGCTAAACCTCATTTGGGTACTATTCCTGCTTCCTAGAAAGATCTCAAGGAATGCCAGTCTTACTGAAATGTGGTAGAGAGAATAGATAATGCCACGAACACTAAGCTGGATGATAGATCTGGCGGCGGCAACGCAAGTAAGCTCACTAGCTTTCAGGACGAATTTCTAACTGCTAACATAGTGCAGACCGGCTAGGCAAAAAGGAATGGATCTTGCTTAGCTTTTGCCTCCCGTCAATGCTACTTAATATACATCGACTGTTCCTGATCATGCAAGAGTTCGAAGGATGGGACGCTGTCAGTACTCAGGACCGTGTCAATATCGTCTGGGGGCTTGTCAGCTTTGTGGCGATGATAGGTGTTCTGTGCAGCTATATCATGATCTTCAAACTTTCGAAATCGCATTTGAGACAGCCGAGTGACGCATAGAACTTATCGGGGTTCGCTCAATAGCCAGTTAAACTGCACATGCTATCGATATACGTGGAGCCGACTGCTCGAGGGCCTCAAGGAGGTACCCCCCGGCTAAATCTACAAGTCACACCTTGGATAGCACAGTGTTATTTAACCAGCTAAGCCGACTAACCGCACCGTTAAAGTTGGGTATTATCTCAGTAATATTGTCTACCATTGGAACTAGTCGTTCTATCAACACTGGCTTTCCAGTGTGACCCTGTGGATTAAACTACCAATCCATACTTGTTCTGCTACCTCTCCACAACTATAAGACTCGAAAACTGGGGCCTATTTGATCATAGGCCCGATAGCTTCATACTCTTCAAATGTCATCGATGCCAGCCGGTTTCTTCTATCCCAAAATCTATCCCACCGTGGGAAACGAGTGGCGCCAAATACAGGGGAATGTCGTAAAGGCAAAGAGCAACGTGCCCCAAAATAAACCATCATGTTCTCCTAGCAAAGGCGGATAACCCACTTGTCGGCTTGGGAATTGTAGCAGGACTGGAATCCACCGCCTGGCTGATTGCATGGATGGCAAAAGTCGCCTGCCGGTTTGGGACTTGGCTCCGAATCCGCCGCTTGGAACGGGATAGCAAGTGCCATTGTGGCGAACGGAAGGGCAAAGATCAAGGAGAGCTTCATGCTGGAGTTTGGGCGATTTGACGGATTTCTTGTGTTGAGGAATTATGGTAAGGGGATACGTCTCGGTTCGGTTCAATCCCAGGACGACTGCAAAACGGTTAGCGGGGACTTGCAGGTATGTACGTGCATGCTGCATTCTCTCATGACGATCTACACTTACATTCTGTACCGTAGCTTCAACTGCTCGCTTTGTGTGGCTCTAGGGTTTCTCACTGTCTTCCACCACAGGGCATGTGCTTTTATATAGCGTTTGAGGCATGACAATATGACTGTGGCATGG
>NW_003052500.1:2537474-2554551 GCF_000003515.1 Uncinocarpus reesii 1704 | reverse complement strand
AGTTAAAACATTCTTATTCTCACAATTCCGTCTAGGCAGCTCCTTCATTGTAAGTTCCTTATGAGGACCACTATGTCTCATTTGACTGCTGTTTTTGTCAGTATGATTACCACTTGCCACAAATATTCATGCGTGTCATCTGCGATCAGTATACACAAGCAATCTCATTTCATTGTTATCTAGATTTAGAGCAATGTTGTGAATCCCAACCCAAACTTCAATCGCGGGCTCGAAACTAGCCACTGGAAAAACAAGCACATAACTACTGGTGGTGACAGCTCGCAATGCACAGTATATACTTGTCTGAAGTTGATGAAGAAGAAAGGGTTGTAAACCCTGGGTAAGTATGAAGCGCCGCGCTTGCAATAAAAAGTCTGCTTATTAACTGGACATCTGAGGGCAGGCTAGCTATTTTCTTCTTCAGAATTTCTCTAGTCCGTGGCATTAAGACAAAGGCAAGGTGGCCGAGCGGTCCAAGGCGACAGGTTAAGGTCCTGTTCTCAGAAATGGGGCGTGAGTTCGAATCTCACCCTTGTCACTATCTTTTTGGCGATATTTTTACATTTCGTCCGTCATACTTAAAGCGAATGGTTCAGTTGCGACTCCGCTTTGATGAAGACAAAGGTAGATTTCCGTCCGGTCGGATAGTTAAATGAGGGATGACATTAGCGAATGCACGAGATATCCGGACCTTTGATAAATGAGACCCTCTCCACTTCATTTCCTTGCTGTATACCTGTCAGGATTCAGGAATCGCTGTCCTCCCTTTGTTAATTTATTCCACCCTTCTTTTGTCACGAGCATCTCGCAGAAGGCTCCCGGGAGTAGTCGTCCTGTTCTAAACTTCGGTTGGACAAACGATTTCTGACTTCCTTAAATCACTGCACGCTTTCGTGAAGGCGAACTTGAGAAGAGAGCAAAAAAGAGATATTGACAAGGGTGAGATTCGAACTCACGCCCCGTTTCCGAGAACAGGACCTTAACCTGTCGCCTTGGACCGCTCGGCCACCTTGCCTGGATGTATGGTGTTGGCGGAGGCCTACTTGACGAGTAGTTATAGGAGCGGAAAGACGTTTAGCAGAGTCCGAAGTTCGATGGCTTCCAAATCCGGGAAGGTCCGAAGGGTTCCCTCTTGGAGCCAGGGACTCATCTATAATCGGCGGCGGGCTCCTGGTTGGCATATCTTATCTCATTGATTCATCCTGAGTCTCGACAGTGAATTCCACATCCCTTTCCTGTCCCGGCGTAGATCTTTGGCACCCATATAAGTTTTCCCTCCTAGATCCCATGGACCTTCGTCCAACCCACGACCCTGCGTCGGATCCAAGGCCCAGGTCAGGATTTCTCTAACTCAGGAGCCAGCCTGAAAACAGACTGAAGTCCTCGATTGTCAGCTGTGTTGAAAAGTCAAGGGGTGGCAGCAGTGAAATCCAGACCAAACGGTTCGATGCCAGCGAGTTAATCGACGAGTTCCTCCAATGCAGTTCTAACTCAATGCCCAGAGAGATTTAATTTCGCAGCTACGGAGTAGTTACAAGAAATGTAAAGGGCTCATTGGAAACGTGCGGAGCCTTCATCGCTCCCCAGCTAAAAAAAACAAACGCCGTCGATTCGATGTTTTACGACGTTCGTATCGGATTGAAGGAAAAAAGATAGTGACAAGGGTGAGATTCGAACTCACGCCCCATTTCTGAGAACAGGACCTTAACCTGTCGCCTTGGACCGCTCGGCCACCTTGCCTTGATTGATGGAAAAGCATCCTTTCCTTTGCAAATATGTATCTCCGACGTTGCGCCGTGCTGATCGGAAATATCGACCTGCTGTTGCCAACCCCCTCCTCGGACTATCAGTAGCAGGTATCTTGTGTCGAATCACTGTGATAATCAGACGATGAACAACAAGCGGCTAATACGCAGCTCCTTCCTTACCACAGAACTGGGGTCAAACTGTTGCCTGTGGCCTGGGAAGCGGGTGACACGTTGTCTTGAGTTGTTTGGACGTCATCTTCTTGGTGACATCTGAGGGGTCGAGCCAGTTTATTCGAGAGTAAACGGCCTTAACTTCCTTCTGTGCTATCCACACCCTCAATGCGATTATTCTCTATTTAAAGAGTGCTTTCCTTTACAGCCAACAATATGGCCTTAGAAGAGAACAAGCACCTTCATGCTGTGGTGGACATGGGCAGGTAAGCCCTGTCCATTAGCCAGATTGACTTCTTAAAGCATGACTCCAAGGGATAGCTAATCGCGGCGCAACAGCAATGGCATCCGCTTTTCAATATCAGATCTCTCTCCCCCGACTTCAAGAATATTACCAACCGTATTCCAAGACCGCGCAGCCATCTCCCTTTATGATGCTCAATTCAAGCTGGGGAGCAATGTCCGAGAGCCCATTCCACCATCAGTCGTGGATGATGTCGTTCGCCGCCTGACACGGTTCAAACAGACGTGCGAGGATTTTGGCGTGCCCGAAGGGAATATCACTGTACTCGCCACCGAAGCGACCAGGACAGCCATCAATTCCGAGGCCTTTCTGAGAGCAATCAAAGGAAAGACTGACTGGGATGTAAAGCTGCTATCCAAGGAAGCAGAGGGCGAACTAGGCGCCTGGGGGGTTGCAAGCAGCTTGGCATCCGTTGAAGGCCTAGTGATGGACCTTGGAGGGGGAAGCGCGCAGCTTACATGGATGATTGCGAAGGATGGCAAGGTGAGAACTAGCGATAAGGGATCAATCAGTTTTCCTTATGGAGCAGCGGCAATCACTAAACGGCTGGAAGAATCTAAACTGGCAAAGAATTTGGCGACTGAGGAGATATCCAAGGAGATGATCGCAAAGTTCAAGGCCGCATTCGGTGAACTGGATATTCCGGAAGAACTTCTCGAGCGCGCTCGACAACGAGACGGGCTTGATTTATTCCTTAGTGGCGGAGGCTTTAGAGGTTGGGGCTACCTGCTTTTAAGTCGTTCCAAGGTAAATCCCTATCCGATTCCGATCATCAATGGCTTCACAGCACATTGTTCGGACTTTTGTGATATTTCTACCGTTACGAGTCTAGCTTCGATTGAGGGATCCAAAATCTTTGGTATATCCAACCGGCGGGCCTCCCAGGTCCCTGCGGTCGCATGTCTCGTTCAATCTCTCACAAAAGCCATTCCCCATATCAAAACCGTGCATTTTTGCCAGGGTGGTGTGCGTGAAGGATATCTATACAAGTCGCTAGACGTTGGCTCAGAAAATCCTCTTGCTGCGGCAACAACTCCTTACCAGACACCGTCTTTCGTTGAACTCTGGAACCAGCTTCTAAACGCTCTACCCCGTTCTTTGTCGGCAACCAAAAATGCATTCGTACCAGATTCATTTACAGCAGACCTACTTTTAGCACTGGCCAATTCTATGTTTGTGCACTCCTCGGTTCCGAAAGAGTTGCGCGCGGCCGCTTCGCTACATTCAACTATAACAGGCTTCCTTGCATCGACACATGGAATATGTCACAATCAGCGGGCCTTGTTGGCACTTCTTCTTTACGAGCGTTGGCGTGAAGATTTATCGCCGTCAGATCAATCTCTGCTACAACGGCTTCGCCAAATCTTGTCCAAAGAAGAGGTGTGGTGGTGTCAGTATATGGGGCGAGTTGCAGCGGCTCTTGGTGCTATTTATCCTAACGGTACTTCCATGAAATGGCCACGGGTTACCTTTCGCGCAGACTGGGCACAGAATAAGAAGGGAAAGCCGATGATTAAGTTGGAAATGCAACGATATGCCGATACGCACGTCGACTTGGGTTTGTTGATGGATTTACAACAAAACATTGAAAAGGCTGGAAAGAAGAAAAAGTGGGTTAAAGCTGCAGATAGGGTGGAGGTTACGGAGGATTGGGGATTGAAAGTAAAGGTTTTCATCAAGTAACTAGCAGAAGAGGCGTGGTAGAAGGTGGTTATATCTTTACCGGTAGTTTTGAGGTGGACAGTATGACTATAAAATGATTATAGAATACTCCATTGATTTATTATATAACTACAAAGAGCAGTATATTTAGAACAAGGGTTGACAGTGCGTAAAGATCCTGGGGGAAACGAGCTCTAGAGCCTGTCAAGAGATACATGGTAAGGATTTAGCCACGTGAACGTTGAACTATGCACGACCTTCGGCGGGAGGTGCAACTTGTGGCCCATGAGGATTAAGCGGAGCAGCCCGACTTTCATCATCTGACACAAAATCTGGAGCGGGGCCCAGAGGCTGGTCGGCATATTGGTGATAACCATGGGGTCCCGGGCGCTGAATAGACGGCGCAGCAAGCTCGTCATCATCATCGGAATCTAAGAGAGGATACCGATGGGGATGTGGCTGGGAACCAATCGGGTTACCAAGAGAGTCTTCTCGTGAATAAATTGATCTATCATCATCTTCATTGTCATCGTCGAGATCCTGATCATATCGAACATTCTGGCCAGGATGGCTCTTCCCCTTGTCGGGACCATCGTCTATATCGAATAGGGGCCGGGGACGCAGACCTTCGTCATCATCCTCGACCTCTAGCTCATCAGAGGTCTGCGCCTGGTCATATGTTGGCGGTCCAACTGGTCCACTAGAGCTTCCTCCCAGCTCCATGTCGCCGGCGTTCTCCAGATTGACCCATTTCTCCATGCACTTGTCGCAGATTCCCCTGGCCTCGTTGATCAGGAGCTCAGGTGTTCCATCATTGGGGTCACGCTCTATATCAGTCTTGGTTTCTTCGCCTTCATGGCCACACTCCCAGTGAGTCTTGGTCTTGTAATACTCCTTGCGCCCGGAAGAAGCTGCAACTGGTGCAGCGAATTCGGGATTTTCGGCAAGCAGGCGGTCAAAGTCTTCCCATTCTCCCTCCGCGGGTTTAGGGGCCGGAGCTCGTAGTTCTGGATTAGCGGCTATGGCGGCGTTCAGCTCGCGAAGGATAGAGTCTTCGTTGTCAGCATCATCGTGGGGACTTGGAGCGTCGGGGTTTTGGGTAACCGGGGCAGTTTGTGTATCAGCCATCTTGATAGACGAAGGCAATTGCGAACTGATGGATCAAACAATTCTGGCTGTGTCGGCTGGTATAATGTCCAAGCAAATTCCGCCTTGAGGGATTGCAGTAGAATAGATGCACTCTGGTGGGAAGCAGTAGACTTGGGCATATTTATGCCCACCAGACATCTTGCTCCGAGTGACAGATACATTGTAATTAATATTCATCACTTATTGTTTGTAAGTTGGGTATTTGAGTCAATGCAAGAAAAGGACCGGCCATGAATATGGTCGTTTTCACTGTAGATGATTGAGATCACCGGGGATTGAGCCAACTGGTAACCAAAAGCCCCTTGACACGGTTTGAGCAATCACTAAAAACATAATCATTCAAGAGACACCGCCTGACCGGCCTGTTGTCGGTTCTGGAAGTGAAGCATGGCTGCTTGATATCATCAATTCCCTCAGCACGAAGAGTGTTGCTGGTAATTCTCGCATCCCGGTGTCCCGGCCCAGCGATTACCCCTCTTTTGCATTGTCGTTGAACCAGGATGCAAAAGTAAAAAAAGACGATAAAATCCCACAATCAACTTCTCACTTCTTTTCCTCCTTCTTGTCACTGAATTCGCCCTCTCAGCGCACTTTTGCAATCGAATCCACGAAGAAACCACTCTCTCAGGTAACTAGAATTGGCTGTTGTTGCTCGTTTGAATCATGGCCCCTCTCCCTGATCGATAGTGGGCATATTTACTGACGTCTCTGGCAGAAGAAGAAAAGCCCTGCTCGGTACATCTCTCTCTCGCGAAGATGGAAAGCAATGAAATCCCTATAGCTGGAAACGACATCCATATGCGGTCAAGGTATCTCAAGTAAACACTCTTGTGCATGAGCCGGTGTCCGATCCTCATCCTGCTCAGCTGTCAGATTTGCATCCAACTCCTGCTTGCTATAGCTATTGGCAGTGAGAGATGCAAGTCTCGCTGGGCAGGCTCTGTAGATTGGTCTGAAATTATACGGTTTGAACTTGATCTGGATAATACCAGCGAAAGGATCATGCGTTTCCCTCTTCCTCCCCCCTTTCCCTGGCAAGAACTCCATGACCCTCTAACCAAATATAGTCCTCCATAATGGCCACTGTCACTGAAACCGTCACTCTCCCAACCCGCACCGCATTGGTGGGACATGAATCCGCTGCAAAGGAAGATGCAGCACGCGAGTGCGCTCTCCTGAACGAGTTCGCTGGAAAATGGGACAGCTTCAAGTTTGGCCCCATTCGCGAGAGCCAAGTCTCCCGTGCGATGACCAGGCGGTACTTCAAGGACCTGGACACCTATGCTGAGAGCGACATTGTCATTGTTGGTGCTGGCTCATGCGGTCTCAGCACGGCCTATGTCCTCGCCACTGCCCGTCCTGACCTGAAGATTGCCATTATCGAGGCTGCCGTCTCTCTCGGTAAGCCGTCACAGCCAACGATAATCCTATCTGCTCATGAATACCACTAACAGTCCCGTAGGTGGCGGTGCCTGGCTTGGTGGCCAACTCTTCTCCGCCATGGTTCTCCGCAAACCCGCGGACAAATTCCTTGACGACATCGGTGTTCCGTACGAGGAGGAGCCATCCAACCCACACGTTGTGGTGATCAAGCACGCCTCTCTCTTCACATCTACCTTGCTTTCCAAGGTTCTTGCGTTCCCGAACATCAAACTCTTCAACGCTACCTGCGTTGAGGACCTGATCACCCGCCCTGAACCCAATGGGGGCCTGCGTATCGCCGGTGTTGTGACCAACTGGACCCTCGTCGCCGAGCACCACGACGACCACTCCTGCATGGACCCCAACACCATCAATGCTCCCGTTATTGTTAGCACCACTGGCCACGATGGTCCATTCGGAGCCTTCTGTGCTAAGCGCCTCGTCTCCATGTCTGCTATCGAGAAGCTCGGTGGCATGCGTGGTTTGGACATGAACTCGGCTGAAGAGGCCATTGTCAAGAACACTCGTGAAGTCACCAAGGGTTTGATCATCGGTGGGATGGAACTGAGTGAAATCGATGGCTGGCACCGTATGGGCCCCATTTTCTCTGCTATGATGCTCAGTGGTGTCAAGGCTGCTGAAGTTGCTTTGGAGGTTTTTGAGCAGCGCAAGAAGGAATGTGCTGCTTAAATAGCTTTACTATTGCGACGCGGTACATCCACCATGGATACGGGACTCGCTCGTTGCGTGTAATAAGAATTGATAAAATCTTAGCTTTAGCTGTAAGGACAGACAGCAATACACTCGTTTAGCAATAACCCTGATTGTAAAATATTTCTACAGTGAAAAACATAAAACGCCACACACCATGCAAGCAAAGAGGATAAAAGATGACGCCCCATCCACGAATACATTCTCACACGCGAGAATTATTCTTCCCCAGCTGACCCAGATCCTGCTCAATATCCAATCCCATCCCCAACGCCATTCGCTTCGCATTCCTAATCTCCCATTCAAACTCCTTCATCGCCCGCAATTCGCTACTCACAAACAGACCCCCAATCAACCCATCGATAACCCCAGCCGTAAGCCCAAACGAACTCACAAGACACAGTATAAACGAAACAAACGGGCGCGGCGACCACCAGAGCCCTACCAGGCAACACACCAACACGCCAAGCGAACCAAGGAAGTGTCCGACGCGCGCGCGACGCTGGAATCGCTCTCGCAGTTCGTACATGTGTATCATCTTCAATATATCGTCGTACATATCCGCAGCGGGATGGGCAGGAGGTTTTGGCGGTGTAGCTGGGGTCATCAGGGTCGAGGGCGGAGGGGACTCTTGCTGCTGGATGGGGAGGAACGGCGTGCTCTCTTCTTGGGAGGATGTTTCCCCTCCCGAGGTGTCGCGGGAGAGCACCGCTTCAACGGCGAAATGGTCGCTGAGCGAGCAGTGCAGGGTCGGATGGCGCTCAGTCATGCTGACGCGAGCGGATTCGACAGTCCATTTCCAGTGGGCCAGCGGCGAGGGAGGTAGCGGGGATGGACAGGATGAAGGGGATTGCCAGTTCGCCCCTCCGTCTCCGACGAAGATGTAGTCTAACCTTTTCCCCAGCGGGTCTGGTAGCCGCGGGTCGACTTCGACGTGGCCTTCACGCCGCAACCGTTGCTGCTGCGCTTTGTTCCAGCGCCAGGTGTTAAGTAGTCCATCGCATGTAATACCGTTCTCGGCAATGTTGTATTCCGCAGAGGGGACGGGTCTCTTTCGCGCGGATTCGACCTGGTCAATCGCGGCTCCCAGGGAAGAATCCGGGTGGAGGCATCGCCACACATCTTGCACCGGCGCGTGGGTAGTGATGATTCGGTGAGCGAGCGACAGTGGAAGCATATTAAAATCCCCTAGTCCGATGACCAGATGGCCCTTCTCCGCCGCTCCACGCATCAGCTTTGCGATCTCCCATGCCTGCGCCGTGCGATGGCAGATGTAAGAATCGTGGGGCTCCCTCTCGTACGGTGCATGTAGATGTGTACAGAACACTGCTGCGATATCATTCGGCCCCGGTCCGATTCGTATTCTTGCGCAGGCAACTCCCTTGCCGACAAACCAGTCACCCCGGAAGAAAGCGGTTGGACGTCCATTCAACGGGTACGCAAACATGCTGCTCTGCTCGATGGGCCATTTTGAAAGGATGGCAAGCCCGCCGCCAAATATTCCGCTGAAGTAGAACTTCCCATAAGGAAGAATATGTCTCGTTTCCTTGCGGATGTTATTGTAGTCTTCTTGCGTCCAGCACTCTTGCAATCCGACGATTTCCGGTGGGGAATCGAGACTGGCGAGTCGCCTCCCGATCTCTGCAAGCCGCTCCCGGCGATATTTGGCGATGAACTTGAGGCCCCAGCAATTGAGGGTGAGGATGTGGATTTTCCGGGGCACGTCGTCGCTGTGATGCGGGGAGAACATCCTCATGGCATGGACGAGCGTGGTGGGCAGCAAGGCAGGCGTTCAGGGAGCTGGAACTAGATGTAGATCTGACTCCACACAGTAATCGAGTTAGAGAACGACGCACCGTGAGTCTCGTGTTTTGGGGCGTTCGACCTCGCCGTCGCCGTGGATGGAATTGCAGGCGGGAAAAGGGGAGGATACTGCCGCTCCTCACCACCCGGATCCCGGCGCCCTGATTGGCCCGAATGCGGCATCGCGGCCGTCGCGATCTTTCAGCGTTCGATGATTTCGCTGGACAGCAGCTGCCTGGTTGTTCTGTTGACACGGCGGACAACTGCAGCCATGGCGGACGGCAATGCTTACCCCGCAAAGAGACGGCGTCTCGACACTCGTGGCTCCCGTTCCCAGGAGTCATCCTCAGACGAGCTGGGGGCCAACTCGGACGTCGAGCGGCGAAGAGCAAGCTGGCTGAAGCAGGTGCGCACAACTTATCACTCTCCAAGGCCGTTCAAGTCCACTCCCAGCAAGACCATGCACAGCGATTCCGACAGCCCCGATGAACTGGCCGCCGACCACCACAGCCCATATTGGCGGAGGCAGAGCGCGATGCGTCGCAGCATACTCTCCACACCGCGGGACAGCAGTAGATCGGAAACGCACCGGCGGGATGACTTGGATGACGACGATGATGATGACGATGACGATGGGGGAGAAAGCAGCGATATCGCGTCCGATGATGAGAATATAGAAGGCGAAGACGTCGAGAGGCCAGTGCGCGTGCGGACACCGACCCCTCCGCCGCCGCCTCCGCCGCCTAAACCAGAGAGGCTGAATTACAAGGAGAGACTGGTCTTGAGGGGGCATCAGAGGGGAGTTTCAATGGTTCAGTTCTCGCCGGATGGATCAATGATTGCCAGTTGCTGTAAGTGGAATTCGTCATTCCCCGGCATGGGTTGCGGAGCTATTTGTCTAATGAGAACTAGCTGCGGATGCTACCATACGAACTTGGAATTCTTCCACCGGAAAGCTCATACACACGTTTGAAGGCCATCTTGCTGGCATATCCACCTTGTGTTGGAGTCCCGATGGCACCTTCATCGCCTCACGCTCAGATGACAAGTCCATAAGACTCTGGGAACGTTTTAACAGTATGCCTTTTGCACCTTGAGCCAACCCTTCTAACTGGTTCCATGTTGACAATATTCGTTCTAGTAGGGAAAACAACATCCAACACCTTTCTTGGTCACCACAATTACGTGTACTCCATCGCCTTCTCCCCCAAAGGCAACATGCTCGTTAGCGGTTCCTATGACGAAGCCGTTTTTCTCTGGGACGTCCGCTCAGCCCGTATTATGCGATCCCTTCCAGCCCATTCCGACCCCGTTGCCGGCATCGACGTGATACGCGACGGTACGCTGATAGTTTCCTGTGCGAGCGACGGCCTAATCCGCATCTGGGACTCCGCGACCGGACAATGTTTACGGACACTGGTCCATGAAGATAACCCACCTGTGACGGGGGTAAAATTCTCGCCGAATGGGAAGTATGTGCTCGCATGGTCTTTGGATGGGTGTGTACGACTGTGGGACTACGTGGAAGGCCGCTGTATAAAAACCTACCAAGGTCACAAGAACGAAAAGTACAGCATATCCGGCGGATTCGGGACGTACAACGCGCCGGGTGGACCGCCAATTGCGTTTGCGTTTAGTGGAAGTGAAGACGGCGCCGTGGTATGTTGGGACGTCGTTAACAAAAAGATACTACAGAGACTTGAGGGCCATACGGATGTTGTGTTGAGCGTGGACGCATGTTGTGTCGCCGGAAAACGGCTGATAGTTAGCTGTGGGATGGACAGGACGGTCCGGCTGTGGCAAGAGGAGGAGCTTGCGGAGAATGTCCCCGAAGCCGAGTTGCCCAAGGCGACTTCCGATGACGGACAGCAGGCAGAAAGTCGAGAAGCGCCGGCGGCTGATGTGGATGGTGACACGCCTATGACTTGAGCAACCCGACCGCATTTTCTCCTTTGGCGTTGTTGCATGAGCATTCTTTTCTTCATTACTTATGATGCGACGGGGAGTTGCTGCTGACCTTTGGTTTTTTGCATTTCCCGCATTTTGGCGCCTGTGGATAAATTTAACAGTGGTATGTAAGGTTTATATAGGGGCACTGGGTGCGCTTTGTTTTTATGGGACAGGGAGGAAGAGATTTTCAATAATTGGATCTTTGATGACAATTCCTCGTCTAGAGGAAGACACTCAGCGCCCCGACTGTATTCGACGCCAGCCCGCTGAACAGAAGCTTGTACTTTATTCAGCTTGAAACATAAATGACAGAGTATAGGCACAATCTTTTATTTACAGAGATCACAAAATGCAAAGCCCAGGAATCCCCGATAGCCCGAGACACCGGAAGATGAAAGATCCAATTCTATGTATACTCCTTCCTGCTTTTTTTTAAGATTCGGCATAAGCCTTTCCAACAGTGTTGAGCTGACCGCCCGAAACCAAGTTCTCGGCCTTGAAGTAAGAGTAGCGGGCAACACCAGGGTTGGCATCAAGCCATGGCACGACTTGCTTGATGAATTCGGCTTGAGCTTGGTCGTCACCGAGGCCCTGGAACTCAGTAATCCAGACCTTGTCGATACCGTGGCTGCGTCCAAGTTCGATGGCTTGGGAAATGTGGTTCTTGAATCCCTCAACCTCGCCGGCCGGGCTGTACCAGTGGATGGCAAGGAAGTCGATCTTGCAGTCGGTGCAGCTGTCGAGGAAGGATTGCATCCAGTTCAGACCCATTGCTCCACCACCGTTGGTGACGCCGGGAGAGCCGAGCTGGAGCTTGCCGGCGAGAGGGGTAAGGTATTGCTTGAAGGCTTCGGCAGCGGATTGTGGTGACATGGATGCTTGCTCACCATGGTCGGGCTCGTTGAACCCGAGGATGCATTTGTTGCCGGAACCGAGGACGCTGCTTGGGTTCCAGCTGTTGAAGAATTTAGGACCCCAAAGCATAGGGACGTATTCTGCGCCAGAACTGCCGTCAGAAGAGCTTCCCCAGTTGTAGTTCCATGAATTGGCGGGGGTGCCCTTGAAGGGCTGGAGGGCGGATGGATCGTTGTAGGCGAGGCCTCGTTTGCCGGATTCTGGAAGTGGAGCAGATGCTTGAGGCACGGAAACTGGCGCAGCAACGATAGAGCCGGCCAGCAAGCTGACGAGGAAAGGAACGTTGAAAGACACCATATTTGCTGTGTAAAGAATGATGTACAGGGTTAAGTGATTGTTTGTTTGCTTTCAGAACCAGCCGATCACGTAGAGATTTAGGTGTAGAAAGAATGGCCAACACGATACGAGTTGAATATCAATGAGTGAATAGCTTGAGTGTGAGGGAAAAGAAGGGTACACGGTCTCAGAGCTGATAAAGAAAAGGAATGGGTAGCTGAAGCAACTAGCAACAACCAAAAGAGTGATAAAATGTCAAGAGAGCGAAACACAGAGGGAAAGAGAGTAGAATGAAGGAGCGGAGGACAGGCCAGCGCATATTTATACTTGGAAAGGACCGCATCCCGTCGAGCAAACGCATCTGCTCATGGAGGGTTGGAAGTATGTTGGAGTGGGGAGTGGACTCTTCGAAAACCGATTCTGGGCGCTCCAGAACAGCCGGCCTTGGGTGGGCCTCAGGAGGTGTGGGTAACAAAGCATCACGAACTGTCAGCGGCTCGATGAAGTGGCCTGCAACGCCGGTTGGCTGCAGTGGCTGGTCATTGTCCCTGGTTTGGGCGATCAGCAATAATAAACTGACCGCCAGGATGTTTCAACGATATCTCTATTTGCAGCCATCATTGGCGGCCCATGGACTATTGAGACGTTTGACAACAGCCGGTAGCCCAAGAGCAGACGTGGCGTTGACCAGGGGAAGGTGAACTCCTCGGAGCCATGGCCTGGGTGTGTTCAAAATGGAGCATGGCCTTTTGAAACCCCGTTTTGGCTTTATACCCGAGCGCCCAAACGATTCATCCCATCATTGATTGCGTAACGCCTCGGCCAGTTGGCAGGAAAATACTCTCAGTTTTTGTTGGAATGCACAAATCAGCGGTTCAAGGTTCCGTTTCACTTTTTTTTCTCTTCGGGTTCCTGAACTCAATTGTTTCCTGAGTTGCCATTGGCTTTTGGCGGCCCAGAATATGGCGCTGGATAGAGTTGATTGGATGGACAGCAGGATATTTGCAGGAATTCAATGGATTTCGAGCGTCACAGCTACCATGGAAGCGCCAGGGGGTGGCACCGGCGGGCTTTCCAGGCTGTCGACGGAGCATCTGCTGGCCTGCATCAAGCCAGGATAGAGAACGTGCGCTGCAGGAGACACAACAACGGATTCAACCCCCTCGACCGTCACAGTTGGCGCTGGCCGACGAGATCCTTGCGGGTGGCGTTGGCAACTTGAGCGGCGGCAAAGCTTGGGCGTCCAAAGTAGGGCTGATCTAACCGCATCCGGGGCTTATGTAACAGCCCCGTGCCAAGCCCTCGGCGGGTTTTGAAACGTTTGCATCTCGTTTCGCTTTGTGCAGCAAGTAATATAGAGTAAGAATTCTTACGATTCGATGCCGAAGCCTACGGGGGCCAGGGGCGGCGGATGGGGTCCGAAGGGGATGGTTTGCCCGGTGGATGCCTCGTCGTGATGGCTGGCCAGCATTCGCTCCCAAAGCCTGTATCCACTCGAGCCTGGACCTGCATATCAATCGAGGGAGGAATCCCGAGTCAATCCAGGAACAAGATCCCGTTGCCGTCCGGCTAGAAGATACGTGAAGCGCACAGGCTCGCTTGGTGGTTGCCCTGTGGGAGGCTAGGGGGCCGTACAGAGGAATGTTGTACAGCTCCATGTCTTGCGAGACGCCATGACATTTGGGATTGAGGCATCACAAAAGTGGGCAGCCGAAAGCCGTGCTCTCAAGTCTTATTACCAGCTTTCTTTCTCCCCTCCAACACCCGCATCACATCGCCTGCGCTGTCCTTATTCCCTTTCCGCTTTTTTGGCCCACGCTTCCGTTTATTCCCGCCACCGCGTTCATCCCACAACTCTTCCTCCTCGTCGTCGTCTCCAAATCTACTTTGGCCAAATCCCAGGTCAAGGTCCATGGCATCTTCCCTTTCACGCCGCTTCGCCTCCTCCAAGAACTTTTTGCGTCGTAGCGTTGCTTCTTCGTCACCTTCCTCTCGTTCGCCGGCGCCTTCTGACGACGGCGAGCGTTGGCGAATCGCCGCTGCGCGTCGGAGGGCAGCCAGGATTGTGGGATCTGACGATAATGGATTGCCAGGTTTCGTTTCTGTCGGCTCAGTTGTAGCGGTTGTAGAAAAGTAATTGCGGGGACCGGGCGCTTGCGCTGGCTTTTCCATCTCCTCGGTCCCGCTCACGACTTTATGATCGGTCGGCTGCTCTGTCTCGACATCCTTCTCGCTTTCCGATGATGAGCTGCCATCATCAACATCCGCCAGCGGGTTATGATAGTCCCCGACCCCTTCGAAAATATCATCGTCTTCTTCTTCCTCTGCAACGTTGGCGCGAGCCATGATTTCCAAAGGAACCTCCATGCCCAGCGGTTCTACACTCTTGTCCACAGCCAGTAAGCCAGCTTGCTTTCCGTCAGGCTTGTCCAACCACCGGGCTTTCCTTTTGAGCTTTCCCTCTGAGTCAGTGACAACTAAGATTTCCTTTCGCCGGCCGTGTTCATCGGTCTCAATCCATCTTTTTTTCTGATCACTGGCTCCAATCTTCTTAAACTTTTCTCCAAGCATCGATACAGGCGGCTCCTGGGCTAGCGAAATCGGTTTACCAGCTGCTCGGCTGGCTTTCAGTTGCCTGAGGATCTCGTCTCTGGTCATTTTCCCAGGGGGTGGGGCCATGGTGCCTTTCTTCACTTTCTCCTCTCTCTTCGTCTCCGGAATAGCCTCTTTTTCCTTGTCCTCAAGAACACGGTCAAATTCATCATCGACATAGCTCCCATCCTGGTCTTCCCCTAGGCCAGCAGCAGCGGGTGTCACGACATCTTCCCCCGCTTTCACGCGTTGGAGCAATTTCCTATCTAAACCCTTTACGAGATGGGTGCTACTAATATCGCCCCCAACTCCAATCTCCTCTCTCAGTTTTTCAAACGTAGCTTGATCAATCTGCCCTAGTTTAACCATCTCCTCCAGCGCCTGAACTCTTTTCGCTCGTGAACCATCGTCCACAGCGGCATCGCCTTCTTCGCCAGCTTGCTGTCGTAGTTGGGTGCGATCCAAGTAGCTCCCCGTATACTTTGTGCCTTTTGGCGCTGAAGATTTGAACTTCTTCGCTGGTGGCGGCTGGTTCCCCTGTCGAAATTCGGCGAGCTGACGGGCGAAGTTCACGTTGCCAACGGCGCGACTAAGCAGGAACGACAAAGTTAGACACGGCGCCTAGATAGTTCATGCGGATAGGAGGGAAGCACATACGGTGTCATGGGAATGCTTGAGCGCATTCTCGAACCCAGAGCAGCTGGCTTCAGCGTCGTTCCATGCTCGCCACGAGTCAAGGCCGAAGCTGCTGGTTTACCAGAGGCAGTCGGGGTTGAGTTATCAAACAATAAGCGTCTAAACTGTTCGTTATTCATTCTGCACAGTCACCTCGATGCTATCCGTGGCAAATCCGACATCCATGCAGCTCTTGCGCTTTCAATCAGTCTAGCTCATGAGAACGCCAAGCTCGAGGTTGGATGCTGAGTAAGCACGCGACCTCCTTTTATATCAAACTTTCACAACTTCACTTGATGCCAGCGCGATCGTGGATGGAGGATAGCGAACATGATGATTCGCTATCCGGTGGTAAGACGTTAAATGGGAGACGGAGGAGCTCCTCCACTAACTACATCAATGGCTCCTCATCTAGAAACCGCTGGTTGTCCAACGTCTCTCTATGTGCGTATGCTGGGTTCTTTCAGCCCAGATAAGGGCCAGTTTGCAATCCCGCAATGCGTGAAAGGGGTTCCTTCTACTTGACAGGATAGTCATCGTATCGGTCAGGAGAACTACCGAAGAGTGTTTCTACCAAAACCTCAGCGTTCCCGAGCCCCCAGCGGAGTGAGCGCAGGTTTCTTGAGCCTAACTAATAACTGAGTCGCTTGCTTTCTCAACTCCTGAGAAACTCTGTTTCCAGTAATAGTTACTCTCCGCCAGCATTGATGACGACGAACCCTTTTTTTAGAATATATTTGCTTGGCATCCCCCTTGGTTGCAACTCGCAGCTTCGAGTGACCTTTGCTACGGAGTCCGTACCGTAAGCTTTGGCAAAAGGCCGATCTTCAGGATGAATATGATCCGCCACTCACCGCGCAAGTCTAGACTGGTCGGACGACCAGCTCTTTAAGATCCGTGCCGCTAACAATACGTATGCAATCGTTTAGCGGCTCAGGGGTTCATCTCTCTTGAGCACGCAGCCACTTAACTAGTTAACCGGCTCATCGGTTTGCACAGCCCCTCGATGGCTTCATGGTCGAACCTACCTGCTGTTAAGGCTTTGGTGCTCGCCATGTCTGTGAAAGAAACGGGATCCAGAGTATGGGTCTTTAGTTTACGAGCGAAGTGGTGTCTCGCGGATTCAAGGCGGGTGGACTTGCTCTACATCGCAAATCTTACTTATCTCGCTTGAAGATGTTGTCTCAGAGAGGAATTTTGTAATAATCCAACAGATAACGGGAGAATGCATTTATTCCATCCTCTCAGTTAAGGTTGCTGCGTTGTAGGGAATTGAAAGAAAGCAACTCGAGTTCCAGTGAAGTATCCAGGAATCAGTCTAGGCTCAGAGCATTGATCGTGATCGCCAGGTGTTTGGTAGCATTTCATTGCGAGTATTGATAATAGTTCTAATCTCAAATATGACCCCATGGCAGGATTGTTGAACCGATACCCCCGCCGTAGAACGCCACCACCCAGGAGTGCAGAGCAGATATATTGCATAAAATATCACCAGGAAAAATTTATATCAAAACGATCCCCCATGCGGAAAGATATACCCATATTCTTTGTACCATCTACTGAGTCTCCCATCCGCCGTTATTGATTTCCGACTCCAGTTTTCGACTGACTGTTGCAGGAATTCCATTTGTGAGCCAAACTTCACGGATGAGCCGATCGTAGCGCTTTTGATTCAAGATAAGTGGGCGGTGGTGGTCTG
>NW_003052500.1:2534179-2537111 GCF_000003515.1 Uncinocarpus reesii 1704 | reverse complement strand
TCAAACAAGGTATCGTAATATTTGGCAGTCCGACAAGTTCGTATATTCCGGGTGGGAAGAGAACGTGCCCGCTGAGGACTAGATTCAACCTTCATGTGTCTCATAGACGCATTCCAGTGAGCTATCCATCCGGTTGCTAGAGAATCCATGGGGTTCAATGTCTGATCGTCAGTGAATGAATTGAATATCTGGTCGAGAGTGGGCAGGCGTAAGATGGCGGTCAGACGATCAAGCTCTGATAAATCGTTGTAATCAACCCCAGTATGCGGGAGCTCAACGCCATACTGTACATGAAGTAAGATGATCACTTTTCGAAGGAAGGGGAGCACGTATTTGGCGGCAAGTTGCTTAAGTGCCTTCAAAATATATTCGGGAGGGTCCATAACACCCAGAAGGCTTATTCCATCTCTGATTATAGGGTCATCTGATTGCGCTGATGCTCGATATGTTGTGATAATCCAAATAAACATGCCCCTGATAGAATCGTATTGCCGACTCCTGACTTCATCTCCTTCATCATCTTCATAATCCCTTCCTTCATCTTCAATGTCGTAGGCATGATGAGCTAACTCGTTTATCAACCCGCTGGGGAAAAGGATATAAGTCAGCAGGGTTTTGATGATCTCGGCAACATAACATATGTGAACAATGTGAAGAATATCAATATTCAGGACCGGGACTAGACACAACGAGCATTCAGCAAGGAAGACGAATGTGTCCAAGGAGAGTAATGGATCGATAGTCTTGTTTTCGTTGGCAAGGCTGGCAAGTCCAGAGATTCCGTGGTGGCCGAGGAACAACTGGCATAACTTCCGACGGTGCATATCGCGAAATTCGTAAACTGTCTTATTTGCCGTGGTGTTGTGAAGGCCTCCTATAGCAGCATAGGAGAGCACGGTTTCTGAGAGAACGCGTAGGTGAGTTAGGGTGATTTGAGGGATGGTATCAAGTAATGTTTTGCCCGGTTCACACCCTACCCCACGCTGGGTAATTTCTACCGCCGTGATAGACGATCCAAAAGTTCTGATCAAAGTATCCGTGTAGATTAAATCATCCGGCGTGACTGCATTTTGCTGATAGCCGAAACGGGACGGTATTGAATTAGAACTCATCGTTGCTCGCAACCTCCGGTAAATGGCTATTAATTCGGACACTGTAGGGTCGACAGGAAGGGCGACTTGATGTAGGGGATTCAAGATCGGAACATCCTCGCCAGCAGGAAACAAGCCGGGCATGGTCATTCTGGAGCTGGCGGCGCAAGGGTCAGGGACGGAATGGTCGGTGTGACGAGCTGTTCCACTTTGTTCGACAAGGGAGAGATGATGTTCTTGGAGACATAGTCGACGAAGAAATTCTGATAGCCGGAAGTGTGTAGCTTGTCACTCTCCATGATCAAGGCATGGCTGCGAAACCGAGAAACAGACTGCACGAGCTTCCCTTCCAAGAACTCTTCAAAGGTCTCATTGGTGGCTAGCACATTGGGATAGGATTCTTCTTTCCCCTTCCAAATGATTGGCAGGAAAGCATTCCCCAATGCTTTGCAGAGCGGGCAGACAAATTCCTTTAGCATCAACCGCTCGGGATGGTTGCGAGCAACTTGATGGCTGTGACGTCTATAGGTTGCAGCGCAATACGTCTCGAAACAGGTGTAGTGCATGATATGCCCACAGCCCGTCATAATGGGTGATCTGACAACCTGATTTGGAGGAAAACCACTCCCAAGACCTTGCTTTTCCGTAATAACCTCTCCTCCTGTTGAATCCAGCCGGCGTACCTTTTCACGGTTCTCGCTGGCCATGCCAAATGGGCGAATTGCATCTGCTGGTCGGTCCAAGCTCGACGGACAATTCATGGCTTCTCTTACATAACTCGCATCTCGTACGTCGGTTTGCCGAAACATCGCACTGTCCATCATCAGGGCAAAGGTTCCGTACAATCGCGAATCGTTCGTCTCTTCCTGGCACAGAATACAATTTCCCGTAGGGTATTTCCATAGCTTCTTCTCTGTCGAACTAGGAACCGATGCTTCCTCATCCGCGCTCAAATCCTCCTCACCCCAGTCAATGTCGGCTTGATTGCTCAGGAAATTTTGTTGTTGTTGCTGGAATTGGGCCATAATCTTCGCCTGCCTATCTAGCGCACGTTTCTTCTTCAGGTCCAGTTCGCTATCTACCCCAGGTGCGGGTGAGGGTGATTCAATGGTGTCGTAGGGAAATTTGAGACCCTCCGTTGCTTCGACATATGTCTGAGGCCTCTTTTGCCAAAGACGCTTGAGAATATGGCAAATTTTTGGACCGCAGGACTCGAACTCGGGCACGGTCGAAATATGTTGGAGCAGACCGACAATAGTGAGCTCGCCGAGCTGCGTAGACTTGGATCGGCAAAGAGCGTGCGAAGTAAATGATTTCGTGACACTCTCCAGTATAATATTCTCTTCGCTGGTAGCGTCTTCCATTACCGCCAAAAGCAATAAATGCAAAACCATATGAAGCAAAGCTTCGACTCTGGTTGCCGTAACACCAGGAGTACAGATTTTAAACATCAAGCAATATTCAAGACATTGGTGTATAATCTGAGCGAATAAAGGTGTCTGCGTGAACTGAGTAAGATTTGCAAAAAGCCCGTTGGGTATTGGTTTCAATTTCGGCTCGAAGACAACATCAGCCGCTTTCTTGCCAGTCTTTTTAGCCATCCATTGTTTGAAAATATTTTCAGCCTCGTCCCGTTGATTTTTGCTGTAATGCGCGACATACGGGTCGATATAATTTATGAAATCATCTTTTATTTCGAAGATACCAGTATCATTCAAGCCGTCTGGCGGGCGGAAAATTGCGACCTCCGCAAGCACTTCCTGGAAATCATCTAAATCTGCGACTTTGTCACTGATACGATGCACCAGGTCTGAATATGATAGTGGCTTAAAGCATAGGGC
>NW_003052500.1:2532118-2533174 GCF_000003515.1 Uncinocarpus reesii 1704 | reverse complement strand
ATCGAAAAGAAGTGATACAATCGTCGGTTGGTGATTGATCCGGAATCCATTGCAAGCGTTACCGCTGGGTTCACATTCCGGGCTTCCCCGACTTGCCGTGTAGTGAGGAAGGTGTACAGAATCGCCATGATGTTGGTAAAGAAATTTGAACGTTCGACGATCTCCTCGGTGATTGACGGAGTGGTAAGAAGCTGCAATGACAAATTTATGATGGAGTGATCTGGTTCTCGATCTGCTATCAAATACAGCTGGGCCAATGCCGTATATAGCGAAGCAAATCGAAGCCCGAGGATCCGCTTGAAGTCAGGGATATTGACAACTGTCCCCAGGCACAACTCCCTAGCATCAATGCGAGCTTTCTTCCATAGTCGTAAATCGTATAATATTAACCAATCGAGTCTTTTTCTCTTTCGAATATCCTCATAGGGGTGAATAGGGTGGCTGTGATAACGTGCAGGCTTGATTTCCCAATACGGCAGTGCTTTTGACAACTTTCTCATTCGGAATCCGGGAGTCTTAGGAATCTTGACAACGCTCGAGTTGGAAGCATCATGGTTCTCTCCTTGTGCCCGGCTCCCTTCGGGTTCTTCATTTTCATCTTCTCCCGCAGCTTCACCTCTCCCAATGGGAAGACTCGCCTCAGGCCAGCCTTCGTAGGCACTTGGGTTGATCAAAATAGCGGCCATTTCTGCCGCTACCCGTTCTTCCTCGCGGGTTCGAGCTGGAGGCGGTGGGGGGCGTGGATATCCAGCCAAAGTGGCCTCGCCTGCCTCCAAATCATCTTCAGTATTCATTTCCACGTCCGAATCATCTCTTGTGGCAAGTAACAGACTAGCAGCATCGTCCATGTCTTCATCTTCATCTCCGTCTTCTTCCCCTTCGTCAGGCTCATCGTCATCTTCTTCATCGGCATTCTCCTGGTCATCAGCAACGGCCAACGGGAAGTCCGGTTCAATTATGTCCCCCTCAGTAGTAAACCCAATAATGGCTCTGTAACTTCGCTCTTCGTCCCGTGAATGATCATCAACCTCATCCGATTCCGATGTCAGCATTGAA
>NW_003052500.1:2487073-2532018 GCF_000003515.1 Uncinocarpus reesii 1704 | reverse complement strand
GCGGTGGAGCATCTCCTCGCATATAGTCCGCCTTAGAATATCATTGTCACCTGCAACATGGCAACCTGCGATGTCAGAAAACCACTCGATTATACTACCGCACATTTGCTCTCGATATGTATCCCTAGATGACCTGACTGTGACCGTGATTCTAATCTGTTCAATAACCCCAGAAACACGAAGCAAGCTAGGGAGGTCTTTTGAATATTTGACGACGCTTCTTCCGAAATCATTTGTTTCATTCGCTTTGTCCGTCCCGAACTGAGAGCTTTCCCGGCAAGCCCGAGCCACCTGTTGAGTAACTTCGTAGATTGTATGCTTTTCGTCGTTCCACAATACCAGGGCAAACTCAGGCATTTCTTCTTCGGGATCTGCGCCACCATACCAGTCGGAGGATAGCCGCGAAGCAACCTCATCCTGCCGAATATTATCTTCTGTTTTGGGCAGCCGAAGTTGCTCTGGGGAGCACGAGATGACATCGCAGAAATAATCGAGCAATCTTGCAATGGTAGTCCTTATACTGTCCAGAAAATCTCCCGGGAGCTGTGATGGCACCTTCCCCTTACCCGCCTTTTTCTCCAGGTCTGTGTGGATAGCACAATTGACAGGTAATCTGAACGCTTCGTCGTCGCCACAGTCACAGCAACCAGAATGACCACCAGACACGTGGACCTGGTACTTATGGCCGGTGTGATCCGACGCATCAAAGCACCGTGCACACAAAACGCACGTATCATCTGTCGAACAGGTCATGCAGCGGTATGTTACCTCTCCCGCCTTGAATACATGGCCGCATCTTTTTCCCCGCGCCGCTTCAGTATATTCCGCACCCGCCTTCGCGCCCTGAGCTTCGGAGAGCTTCCACTGGCCATTGGGAGTGCCTTCTGGGAACAGGACACGTAGATATTCGTCTTTGAAGCCCGTCAAGGATCGGAAAAAGAGCCGGAGGAGGTCGCGTTTCGCGTGTTCGTCGTAGCGGTGGTCGAACCTGCGTGGATGCGAGAGCAACGCCCGGCCCAGCGTTAGCTCAAGCTCTGATGGCTTCATCTTGGAGTCCGGTTCGACATCCGTTCACGTATCGGAAAATCGATGGGTCAGCAATGGTTTCTGCTGAGAGCTGTGGGTGACGGTTGTTGACTCAAGTGGCGGGGTTGGGTGGTTCAGCTCTCTGACGTAGGCGCCTGGAGTGCGTTGGTTTGAAAATGAATTTATGCTTGTCTGGAGAGAGGGTGTCTCAGGCAGACAATGGCTGCAGGTAAAAGAAATGGATCTTGCAGTAAAGAGATAAATAGATGTGAATCACAATCCGCAGGAAAGCGATCTGTTGACTGCTTTTTGAGATTTCACCGCAATTCAGATAGTTACTTAGCAAGGAATAGATTTGCTCCAAGATGATGCCCTCATATTCGCCATTCACCTTCACTAATTGCCACGGGAAGTTTCACCAAATTACAATCTGTATATAGCTTTTCCAGTCGCTGCCGGTTTTGCTTTGACAAATGTAGACTCTTGACTCGATTTTCGAAATCTGCCAGGACTCTATATTTTGCCAACGCCGGATCGATATCAATCACCGCAGAACCCTGAAAATAGAACCCTGAACAAATCACCCCAGGAAAGGTAGATCTAGTAACTAGCCCTTAGACGCTTATAATAAGTGGAATCACAATAGTGGTCGCAATACACTGGCAAGGATAGCCTCCAACACGGACCAAGGGCAAAGAAATATCTCTATTGTGGATGCTAATCTGTATCTGTACAAGTGTCGTCCTTTAAGGCTGAAAATCGAGGATCGAAATCATCCCCCTAATATTTATTCTTCCTCCTGGCTGATATATCTGTGCTTGATATCTTTCCATTGTCGCTGTGCTTCAATTAGCGGTTGCACATAGCTAGCCGCGGGAAGGGCCGGTACATACGCCTCTGTTGATGGTATCCCATACACGGTTGCTGACAGTGTCGAAGGCACTGGAAAACGACATGTGAGCTAGCCGAATTGCCAACACTCCACGTAATTGGGAGAGAGACCGGGGAGAACGTACATCTCAAACGCAAATGCGCCGACGAATATCGAACCCAAGAAGACGGCATTGCGTCGGATAAAGGTGCTAAAGGCTGCGATAAGTCTGGCTGAACTTCCCCATCGATGGCGCCAAGGGTACAGTGCCTTACTTGTAGATTGAGGAGGAAAGCTGTGGAATGAAAAAGCGGTTAGCTTCTATGGGCTCTCACGGTATCAGCGCATAGGGGCTTACTCCGGCCATTTTGAACAGCGGATTTCAAGTAACTCAATGATCTGCAGAGGACAATAGCAGAGAGGAACTGCTTGCGAATTGGCGCCGTCGTCAACGGTTGATGTTTTGCAGAGAACACACGCTGGTTCGGGAGAAATCACGAAGTCGGGAATTTGCGGTGGCCTGATTGGCTGGCACCTCGACCACCGCCAAAATCGCTTTCTTTGAGTCTCTCAGGCAAAAGGCTTGAGGTTCATTAATGTTCTGGACGCTTCTCTGGTTTTACGAGATTCTTATAGTAATACTCTGCTTCTTCAATAATTAATTCGCAGCATAGCACCCGCACCGCTTTTTCACGTCTCATCTACCAGGCCCAAGGCACAATGCCAACCGAACCAACAACCTCGTCTTCTGGGATCACCACAGACACCACGACCGGCGAACGCCATGTACCCTCCTCTCTCCGCGCCGATGGATCCGTTCGTCGAGAAATACGCATCCGGCCCGGCTACCGGCCCCCAGAGGACGTCGAGCTCTACAAAAACCGAGCAGCCGAATCATTCAAGAATCGTGGTAGAGGCGGTGTTCCTGGCGCAGAGGGACTGAAAGACGATGATTCCAAAACATCCACGGCTGCAAGTGCCAAAAACGCGAAAAGGCGTGAGGCGAAGAAAAAGGCAAAGGCTGCCAGCGAGACGGCTGAAGATGGCAAAGCCAGCGGCGGGATCATGGCCCAAGATAATTGGCGCGCCGGGACAGCGCAGGACGCGGAGACTGCCGTGGATCCGGAAGTCGAGAAAGAGAAAAAAGCCCGAAACCTGAAGAAGAAACTCAAGCAGGCCCGTGAGCTGCGTGAGAAGAAGGATAAGGGCGAGAATCTGCTTCCCGAACAGTTTGAGAAGGTTATCAGGATCAATGAGCTGATTCGGCAGCTGGATGCTTTGGGTTTCGATGCGGAGGGAGAAAGAAAGGTGAAGAACTCCGTTGACAATACCAAAGAGAACGAGGATGCAGTGTGATCGGCCTTTCGATATTTCGATATGGGAATTTTGCTTTGTGCGGCTACAGTGGCCCATGATACGAACCGTAATCCTTATAGATTCTTTGGCCGGGGGAGGATCATATAAATTATGGAAAGGGTAATCCAAGGATTTTGAAGAGGGGCTGCCGCTTCGAAACTGCTAAACCGGCGACGAATATACTTAGCACCTGCAGGTGGTATATCGGCATACAATGGGGCCATGGGTGCATACATGAGGTGGATATCGTGCCATCCAATTTCAGCCAGCTGTTAATGAGCCATGTGATGGAATCGTCAAGTTTCTATGCCTGAGAAAGTGGTGACTAGAGATAGTTCGAACAAGGTGATTTATATTTCGAGATGCATTTCACACTATCGTACAGTTTATATCTCTATAAATCGAGGAGTATCTCCAATCATCTATTTCACCTTTTGCGGCACAGCCAAATCGAAGCCCTCTATATTTTTATCGAGATAGCGTTCCAAGCCCGTCTCTCCACGGTTTCCCGATATGATTGAGTGGGACATCAGCTTTGCAGCTCGTGTACAATCATTTACCGCAACACCAGTATACCACGACCCAACGACCTTTAGTCCCGGGGCCTCTTCAGAAAGTAATTCATGCAATCCCTTCATGCGGGAAGTGTGTCCCACGGTATACTGCGGTATCGCATTCTTTATCAGCCTCGCATCAACCACGACCGGATCTTCTTCAATTTTCAGGTGACGCCTCAACACCGCTCTCGCCATCTGAATTCCTGATTTTTCGTCAGGGATGTCTTCGTCCGCCCAGCCGTCCCACCAGTGACCTCCCAGCATAACGGTTAACTTGGTGCCTTGTGCCGTGTCTTGCTCCACGTTGCAACAGGACATGAATACGACTCCCAAGGCGCGTTCTGGGTTCTGTTCCAGGGCTACAGACTGAGGGATCAGATAGCCAAACCCATTGACGGGAACTAAATTCGGAGATTTGAAGAAAAGATTGACGATCATGACACTAACGGCATAGTTATGGCCTTGAAGGTCTCTGAAGGCATCTGTGCGTCTGAGCGTGGGAGCTAGCTGCCGATGTAGCTCATGGGGAGACGTTGTGGAAACGATCTCATCATAGGTAATTTGCCGATTGTCGCTCGCTTTAACCTAGGGACGAATAAGTTCAGAAGGGGCCCAAAGCTATCATGGATACTGATTCGTAGAGCTGCTAGCTTACCTGCCATCGAGAATCGTTGAGCTTTAGCTCTTTAATCCCCAAGCCAGTCTGTATCTTCACATTAGGTGAAGCGGAAAGCGACCTGGTCAACCCATCAACCAGCTGACCCATTCCCGCTTTCAAGGCAAATACACTAGCACCGCTCACGCGAGATAGGAGCTCGCGCGGGTAGGTCACACCCTTTTCCTCGCTGAGTAGTTGAAGTTCACGGTAAATGTCATATGCGACACGTACATTCCTCTTAGGGGATAACAACGGTAGAAAAACGCCCCCTCTGCCTTTCAGCTCCAGTTGCCACCAAGCTGGGAGTATTGTTTTCGCGCTAAGTTTATAAATGTCACCTCCATAGATACCATGGAGGACTGCAGAGACAATATTGTCCGTAATAGCGCTCCCTAGCCTCCTGGTCATAAAATCGCCAATAGATTCATCTTCAAGTTTTGCGCTCCTTTTGGGTTTGAACGACTCAGCCGCAATCGCCCAAGGTAGACCCTTCAGCAGCGGTTCTGTAAAGAGACTTATAACGTTGGAAATGATGTTCACGAGCAGGCCTCCTCCCGGTTGTGGGCCAGGCAGGCGAACAAGATGGTCAGGGTAGTATATGTAGCGGTTCCGCGAAGCTGCATCGTGAATGCTAGTAAGAATTATCTGCTCCGAAAGACCAAGGTCTATTATCTACCATATGCATAGAAAGAATCAGTATCTCGAGCTTCCCCAACGACGAAATCGATACCCTGGGCCAGACTCACCAAGTCAAGCGTAGAGAAGGCCTTCGCATTCGCTTGAAAGGTGCGAGGCCCGTAATCGAAAACAATATGCCCATCTCCCACATCAATCTTTTCAGAATTAAGGTGTCCGCCTAACCGATCCGACCGCTCCCAGACCGTGACATTGATTGTCGGGTCTTTGGCGAGATGGTGAGCCGTCGTGAGACCCGTAATCCCGCCGCCGATCACCGCGATATTTCTACCTTCATTTCGGGCGGTGGAGGAAAAGTGCAACCGCCATGGGTGTGTCAATGGCGTTGGAAGCGGGAGGCATGGTCTGGCGTGAGGCCGGCGCTTCGCATGGGCAAATGTCCGAAGCTCTTCAAGTGCACGGGCGGGCGAGCATCGCGGGCGCATTGCAGGGCTTTCAAAGGAGAATTCAAACGAAAGAAAACTATGTACCGCGTGGTGTGTTAGGTCATCAAATATGGAGCTATTAAATCCTCCATGTGAGGCGCAAACTGTCTTAGAGTGTGATTAGAGATGGCGAATCCAAGTCGCGCCAACTGCAAATGTCGGCTGAATGGGCCTGAACACTTGATAGGGACAAAACCTCTTGCAAGGGACAATGAAACCAATATATTAATCTGATCCCCAAACTGTACACTATTTAGCATCTAATTGTAGCAGAATCGTAGAGTGACGCCGTATAAAAGATGTCAACATTGCCCTTCCTCCTTTCGGCCCAGTTCACCAACCAGCCTTTAGTTCAAATCAACGCCATTCATGCCAAAATGAAGTTCAGAAAGAAAATATAGAACCGGCATTTGTGGAACGAAAACATTTAACAAAACGATATCATGTCATGATCCCAGCCAATAATGTGCTTTTAGAAGATTCACTCAAGTGACAATCTCAGGTTCGCTAGATGAAGGCGCATGAGGCTTGATCAGCTCTTCTTCCCCATTTTCATCAGCCACGAACTTCCGCTCGCTGACGTGCTGGCCGCTTTTGCTTTCCGCTCCATGCGGAGTCCAAACTTTGTCCGAAAAGACGCCTTTCTGACCCTCGGCGTGTTTAAAGGGACATGACGGATTAAGACATGGGTTATAACGGCAAGGTATTTGTTGGTGGGTGAATTTGCATCCAGGAACGGAGCAATCTGCGCCATTGCGGCAAAGTGGCATGGTTGGGTGTTTAAACGGGCAATGAGAATTTTGGCAGTGCGGAAAATACCTGCATAGCTCTTCGGACTGGTGCACCGTTTTCTTCGCCGGAGAAGGGTGTCTAGCAACGCATTTTCGGTTCTTGCACGCAGCTCCAAATGGGCAGGCGTCCGAGATGTCTATTGTGGTGCCTTCCGGCGCTGCGGGAGACTGATGGGCATAAGGGCAATCCTTATTGGTGCACCTCAGATTGAAATTGCAAACACCATCCGGCGCTTGGCCTTGGTGTTTATTCTGCGGCGGTGCGTCATCCATTTGAACGTCTGCTGCATTCCCTTTTGAGCCACCATCCACATCCATATTTGTATTCTGATGAGTCGACCGGCCATTCTGGTGTCGTCGTTGAAAGGAGTTCCCTCTATCCGGTTGCTGCTCAGCACGCTCAAAAAGCGATCGTCCATTCGGTTGGGCTTGCGGGGCCTGAAACGCGGGGTTTATAGCCGGCGCGACAAATCCTGGCATAAACTGCGCCATCATGCGAGCCTGCTCTTCAAAGAGAGCCATCATTTGCATTTGCTGCTGCGGCGTCATCATATTGGAACCTGGTGGCATATTGTGCATGGGACCGTTTCCCATCCCCATAATGTTCATGCCCATCCCACCCGCTGGCCTGCCCCCTCCAGGGCGGCCTCCTCTAGAGTGAAATGCTCTAGGGCCCTTTGGCGGTTCGCGATGCGTGTTTATTCTCTCCGTGCCATGTTGGTTTCGAACCCTATGCAGAACCGAATCGCTAGATCGATCCATGGCTCTCGAGATTTGACCAAGAATCCGGCCCCTTCCGTTTTGTCTGGGATTCCGCATTGTCCTAGGACCACTGGGTCTAACAAGAAAAGAAAGGTCGAGATGTTAGTCCTCCGAAGTCCTCACACAAATATGCAAAACTTGATACTTACATCCCACCTTCTCGCGCTGGCGAGAAAGAATCGCCCATTTCTGTATCCACGTTCGCCGACACATCAGCAGATGGTGTGGCGTCTTTGCTTGCCTCTGTAAATGATGGGATAGCCTGGGCCGGATTCTGTTGCTCCGGCTCAGCTGGTTCACCATTCAGCTTCTTGTTGAGAGCCTCAACTTGCTCGAACAGCCATCTTGAAAAGTCTACAGCCTCCGTATCGTCAGGCCCAAGGCCAAGTAAATCGTTTGCGAGTTCTGATGCAATTTGCTCTTGTGTTTTGCCGTTGACTAGCATTAAGATAACGTATTCCGCAAGGGCCGAATCATCTCCACCGCCGGTGCTCCATCCAACTTCCACCAGCTTTGGCTGTATTACCTCGTTGAGTGCCTGGGCCAGAGGTGTGTGTAACTCGACCGAGATGGCCATTTTATATATTATGCAGCGGACACGAGGCGATGAAAGTTGTGATTCGGTGGCGATGAGAAAGGGACGAGATCAGATTCGAAATCAAGGAGACAGAGGCCGCGGGGAGGGAAACGCGGAATGCAGAGAGAAGAGAATTAGGATTGGGGGTATAATAGAACTAGAGGTGACAGCCTCCCACCAGGCCAAAGGAACGTCGGCTGAAAGAAAAGCAGGCAGAAGCTCTGATGGTGAAGCTCGTCTTTCTCTGTTGAACTGCGAGATTCTGGGCAAGTCCGACGCCCACCAGCCACAGAATTAGTAAGAAATTGCTTAGTCACTGGCTGTGGCTGGTATATATTACATAACCCATGTGTGGCTTGAGGCTGACATCATCTCCCGCTGCTCTTTCCTTGGCATCAAACTGGCTACCTAATGATGCTGTTCAACTGATGCGGGCTTCGGTTTAGCTGCCTGGAGCTGGCTGCCTTTGAAGAGTTTAGATGCTCAAAGTGTTGCCGTAAAGCTTTATGGTCTGATTGATATTGATATATCGCAAGGTTGCAACCTCGCTGTTGAGCACCTGCAGAAATGCGCTCATTGATTCCGACATGCCTGCTGCTCACAGTCACTAACTTCGTCTATGCTGTCTGGCCCGAGCCCAACCACTATCAGAAAGGAAACAACGTGGTGTGGCTATCACCGACGGTCCGCTTTACCTACCACCGTGGGGATCTCATTGTCCATGGTGAAGGTGGGAGCTACTCGGCCGCGCTGCCACAACTTGGACGCTTCACTGAGTTCCTACAACCACAATGGCTCCTGAACGGCAATTATCACCAAACTTCTGCGGAGTCGGTCGATGAGATTCTGAAAAAGGCCATCAAACGTACCCGAAAGCATCTTTTAAACACTAGGTTTGTGCCTTGGAAGTTCCACCCCCGGAACGAATCCTTTGAGCCACCTACTCTGAGTCAAACCGAAGCGACACTAAAGGAGGTTGTAATTCGCGAAAGGGAATCAGACGTTGAATCATTAGGCTATGACTATATTCATGGAGATGAAAGCTACCAGATCAAGATCTCGAAGAAAGGCAAAGCCACGATCTCGACATCATCTCCAATTGGGACTCTCCGCGCACTCCAAACCCTCCCACAGCTGTTCTATGCCCACTCGTCCGGTGGCGTATATACCCCTTACAGCCCCGTTTTAATCATGGACAAGCCAAAGTGGTCTTACCGGGGCCTCAACCTTGACATCTCCCGAAATCCCATTAGCCCGAGCGATGTGAAAAGAACGATCGATGCCATGGCATCCGTGAAGTTGAGCCGACTTCATATCCACGCTACAGATTCTCAGTCGTGGCCGTTGGATATCCCATCAATACCCTCGCTAGCAGCCAAGGGTGCATATCACCCGAGTCTTGTTTGGAGTGCCGCGAATTTGCGGCGGGTGCAACGATATGGTCTGGAACGAGGTGTCTCTACATTTATCGAAATCGACATGCCAGGCCACACAGGGTCTATTGGCCATGCGTTTCCCAATCTAACTGTTGCATTCGGGAACGACCGCTGGGAAAAGTTTGCGGCAGAACCCCCTTGTGGTCAAATCAAGCTAAACGATTCCGCAGCTACAGATTTCCTCGACACCGTCATGGCGGATATTTTACCGCGAGTGTCTCCATTTAGCAGGTACTTCCATACAGGTGGAGACGAGTTCAATCTCGAGAGCTATCTGCTAGAAGACTCTATCCGTTCGAAGGATCCAGAAGTCATCAAGCCACTTCTGCAAGCTATCATAACCCGTGTGCATAGGAAGATTATGCACGCTGGCTTGACACCAATTGTCTGGGAAGAGCTCGTTCTAGACTGGAACCTTACATTTCCATCCCCAGTTTCGGAGTCGCAGCGCGTCATTGTACAGACCTGGCGAAACTCACTGGCGATGAAAAAGGTGCTGGAGAAGGGCTACCGTGCGATTTTCGGTTCAGGGGATGTATGGTATCTTGATTGCGGATATGGGGGCTTTATCAACCCGCGGCACGGGTCCAATGCGATCAAGGAACCGTACCTTGACTGGTGCTCTCCGACCAAGAACTGGCGACACGTATACATGTACAACCCGCTGGCGGGTATACCGCAGGAGCTACATTCCTTGCTTGAAGGCGGCGAAACGCACATGTGGGCAGAGAACGTGGATCCTATCAACATGGATCCCATGATCTGGCCTCGAGCGGCCTCTGCAGCGGAAGTCCTCTGGAGCGGGCCGCGGGTTCGAGACGACATCAAGGGTGCATCCTACCGGCTTGGAGAATGGAGAGAGCGGGCGGTAATCGACCTGGGTATTGCTGCGAGCGTAGTGCAGATGACGTATTGCCTTATGCGGGAGGGTAGCTGTGAGCTTTGACGTCGTTTGTGATGATAATCACTGGGTCGGGATAGGAGCACGTCAGATCTTCCCCAGAGAGTCACGGTGTTGGGGCCGTTTATTACCATCGAGATAATCTTTAATCCTAAGTATATAATAACAACCTCTTACGGTTGAATAACGACTACAGCCGATTTCTCATCTGGATGGGAATCGCAAACCAGACAATAATCAGCCATTGATGTCTTACTCCCATTTTCCGCGAGGCAGCTTCTGTTGGATGTAGATCCTCACGGCAAAGTTGTCAAGGTACGCGAGCTCTATCCTATGCTATCTATTTTTCTTAAATTGCTCTGGCCTTCAATTCAGAACTTCAGAAGCATGAGACGAAATAGTCCCGATTTCTCCAGCATTCATAGTAGATCCCAACACTCCGCAATGTAGGTCTTGGATTGTTCCCTGCGAGGCGAGCTCTGGGCCGATTGAAGCCGGAGCCAAGTTTTCAGTTCAAAGTGTAAGAAGTGCTAACTAGAGAACCAAAAAGCGTGTTGCCTCGCTTCAGCTTTGTCACGAGCTGCTTTTCTAGCGGCTTATCTTCACGCGCTGGCAGATGCTGACAACAAAGTTGGTATGAGGGAGAGCCGCGGCAGAGACAGGATAGAGTGTTGGCGTGGATTCAGCGTGCGCAGATGTGAGGGATTACTTTCAAGGCCTCTGCCTCGATTGCATGCATAGCCCGGCAAGGTCGCTGCGGTTGGGATGGCTTGGGAAGACTGGCAAAGCTACCGCACGGGAGATTGTAGGGTAGAAGATCAATTAGACGACACGTTTCCCAGTAGTTATCCAATATCATGGAACGAGTGAGAGTGCTATTTCTCAAGTCCAACAACGGCGTTGGTTGATAGTTATTGTTGCGATCCCGGCTCGTTTCCAAACCAACAAAGAGCATTTCATCTCATCCTGCATCCTGTCAATGATCGTGGCCCCGAGTACGAGTACGCCTCTTCCGTCCTGTCCATTGGGCTGCCCATCCGCATTCGTATTCGCCGTGTGAGGAGAAAAGCCGCGATGATGTCGTCGTCGCCAAAGTGCTCTCCATCACATCGCCCAAGTTGCTCCGGGAATCCGATTGCCCAGACACTAAGCGGTGCATCTCTCCACAGCGCAACAGTTCTCGAAACGCAGAATCGCGGCCGGCCAGGGCCCTCGTCTCAGGGCGTCAAAGCATGTGAAGCCGGGGTCGACGACCAGAGCGGGCACCATGGCTGTGGAGAGCAACGTTCATCTCACCGGGGTGGAGCGGGTTGGCTTTCTTAAAACCCATGGACGGGGCGTCTCGCGGGCCTCTGTTTTCCCTTTCTCTCTCTGTGTCTCCGTCAATTGTTTGGCAGCAAAAGACCTGATAGCTTCTGTCTCTTCCAACGGGCCCCCAGCACCCGCGTCGATCCGCCCGCTGTTCCCCCAGGGCATACGTATCGAACGGTCGTTTCGTGCCTCCTCTCTCGCTTGGCTGAGCGTGAGCCTCGGTCCCTAGACGCCAATTCGCTTTTGAATTCAATCTGCCCAGCTGTTCCTCGTCTCTCTGGGATCGCGAGCGACGGAGCTGATGAGTTGAAGTGGTCGAGGGCGGGGTCACTATCAACCCTCCTGTGCATCCATTGCAAGTCGCCCAGCGCAGACTCTCTCAAGTGTTAATGGATTAATCGCTCGTGTATATCTTCTTCTTCTCTCGGGACCATTGGATACTATACTGTGCGCCTGAGAACCTGCCATTCGTTCCTGGGAACGGCCATTCCAATTTTGTTTTTATTTTTTTTTTTGGTTGCCTTGATACCTCAAAATACATATCCCGGAATTGAATATTGGAGAGCTATCGCTCACGACTGCAGACGTGGAGTAGCCAGAGGCAGAACCAGCATCGCAAACAACATCGCAGCATCATGCTCGAAGAATTGGCCTCCAGGTTCTCGCCTGCGCAGGCAGCCCTGGTTGCATTCGGCCTCTTTGCCGTATTCCTGTTCATACTGGATTGCAGAATTGACTGGCGCATCCGCAAATTAGGAGCGCAATCACCGCGGATAAAGTCATATCTACCTTTGGGTGAGCACTATCCTAGATGTAAGGATCATCCCCCACGAGCTGACCGTTGGCCCAGGTTTCGACTTTATCTACCGGGTTATGAAGGCTGGCAGCCAGAGTAAAGACCTCGAGTTCTGGACTGAGCTGGCCAAGGAACTCCCATCCCACGGGCCAGGACCAGTCGGTACATATGAAGTCAAGTTCCGATGCTATGGCCGCAGTGTCTTCACGACCGATCCAGATATCATCAAAACCGTGCTCACTGGCCAGTTCGCTGACTACGGCAAGGGCAAAAGGTTCCACGAGGAATGGCGGGATTTCCTGGGAGACAGCATCTTTGCGACTGACGGCGAGCTCTGGTCTAAATCCAGACAGCTGCTTCGCCCAATGTTTGCGAGAGATCGGATTGTCGATACCGAGATCTTCGAGAAGCACATCCACAAGCTGATCCCGCTGCTCTCTGGCGATCTGAATCAAGATGGAAGCAAAACCGTCGATGTTGGGCCGTTGTTCTTCCGATTCACCTTGGATGCTGCCACCGACTATCTTTTGGGCCACAGCGTGGACAGCTTGGATAACCCCAAGACGACTTTTGCAGAAGCATTCCAATACGTACTTCATCGCCAATCGGTTCTCTTCCGCGCTGGGTATGCTCTTCTCTCCCTCTCATCTCGCATCGCCTGTCTCCTTGTGTTTGTTAACAAACCTCTGCAGCCCCATCAGTCCGCTTATGTCGCGGAAACTCTTCCACGAGAACCTGAAGAAGATGGACGACTTTATGCAGCCATTCATCGAACAGGTCCGCGCCCTCACTCCCGAAGAACTCGACCATAAGCTGTCCAAGAAAGACACCTTCCTCCACGCCCTCGCACGTTTCACCCGCGACCCGACCGTGCTCCGCGATCAACTCGTCGCTGTGCTCCTCGCCGGCCGCGACACCACCGCCGCCACACTCTCATTCTGCCTCTTTGAACTCTCCCGGCATCCCGCCGTCGTGCAGAAAATCCGCCACGAAATCGCTTCTGTCTGCGGTACCCGCAAACCCACCTACTCTGAACTCAAGGAGATGAAGTACCTCAACGCCGTTCTCAACGAAACCATGCGTCTCTACCCCGTCGTACCCTTCAACGTCCGCCACTCCCTCGTCGACACCACCCTTCCCCGCGGTGGCGGCCCAGACGGGCTCTCCCCCATCGGCGTCCCCGCTGACACTCGCATCATCTACTCCACCATGGCCATGCAACGACGACGCGATCTCTACCCCGCGCCGCCTCTACCGGGCGAGAAGCCTTCCCAGCCGTATTTTGACCCGCTCCTGTTCCACCCGGAGCGCTGGACATCAGGCTGGCAGCCCAAGCCGTGGCACTTCATCCCGTTCAACGGGGGGCCACGGATCTGTCTGGGTCAGCAGTTTGCGACGATTGAGATGGCGTATACCATCACGAGGATCTTGCAGCATTTCACAGGGATTGTGGGCGTAGGAACACCGCCGCCGGGGACGGATCCGAAGTTCAAGTTTGATGTTACGCTGAGTCCGGGACAGAGGCTGGATTGTGTGTTTGTGAAGGAGGGCAATTGAGATGAGTCTTTCCGTATATATTTACTGTCGCGCTTGCTTTGTTGGATTTTCCCCCAGTCTGGGACTTGGGAGGGTTCAAGTCCTGCTTAATGTGTTGGTTGATGTGATATATTTTGTATATGATGGAAATGATGTACTGAGCTGTACATGTTTGGCTATTTTCTAGCTTGAAATTGGAAGCAACCTGGCACTTTGGTAGCCATGTATATCTTATCAAGAATAACGTCTCATATCCCGCACTCGTTTTTGGTACTTGGCTCCTTTTTTCATCAATCTTCAGGTTCCCCGTCTTCGAGTCTTTCGCCCAACGACCTGATCTTCGATTCACCCGCCTCCATCGCACGCGCATGTACCACGACTCGATCCACTACCCACATCTCGAATCGCTAATCGGGGCATTGAACCCTGGATATCCAAAAGCCCAGGGCCAAGGAGACCGCCTGATCAAGCTTTTCTCGGCTTTGGAGCTAAGCGTTCCTAATGCATTGGCTAGTTACATGAAAACGTGGTACAATGGCTTTTTTTGTTTCCTGCTGCCGGCCCGAAAAAAAACAGCTCTAGACAGCGGGATGCTTCTCGGTTCCCACGGTCCTGCAGGATTCAAGGTGGGACGATTGTCCGACCAGGCCTTTTGAAGGAATTTCTCTTCCATGGGGAGAAGGGGGAGCAGGGTCAGCAAGATTTGGAGAGTCTGTTGTCGCTTTTCGCATCAGCGAAAAAAAGAAATAACTATCAAAAAAAAAAAGCAATGAAGATCGGCTCTAACTATCGCGGGGACGCCTAAGTCTTGGAACACCCCCCTGTTCTCGATGTGAATCAACGATTAACCGAATCACAATCGTTTCTTGCGCCTGAGAAACATGCACAAGCCACTCTGCGATCATGTTCCTTCTCTCCTTGCACTTGTTCAGTCGTCACATCTTTGTCGAATGCCGCATCCAATCTTGCATCGGTTCCTGTTGCTTGGAACGGTGCCAGGCAGACAAAGGGGTAACGAGCGGATTTATATGTCGATCACTGTCGATGGCCGAGTTCTCAAAGAGGAGCAACAGTTTGAGGCCGTATAACCACGGTAAACTACCCATTTTCCCCAGTCCAACATGGTGTTGAGATGGGTACAGAGTACGCAATGTACAACATGGGGCATCAAAGATGGTTATGATGATATGTTCCCGGCGTGGTAGTTACACGGCTTTGGATCCGGTAACTAACTAGCCATGAACGCTGCCATTCCATTGAGGTCCCCCAGGAACTCGCGAGTAGAGAAAACACCCATAACTATCGCGCTGGGAGATGATAAAAAAGGAATCCCCTTCCCGCCCACCGGGCCCCCAGGATATAAATTGCACCGCATCACCCGCCCTGGATACCAAGTGTTTCCAAGAATCTTCATCCTTGTTTCATTGAAGGACAAAAAAGAAAGTCAGTCTACACTCCACGACTTCCGTCACCATGAAATCCACCACCGTCATCCTCCTCCTCCTCACCAGCCTCACCACCGTCCTCGCCCTCCCCGACCCCAACCCACAACCCGTCCCCGATCTGGCCGGCACCGTCTTCGAGGAGACCGCCCAAGCGTGCGTGAGGGAGAACGGACGATGTGGCAGGAGACGCGGCAAGTGCTGTGCCGGACTGCGATGTCGATGGAAGCCGGTAAGCTTTCTTGCTTCGTTCCCGCCTTTTTTTTTTTTGCTCTTCCGCTTTTGCTTTGGGGAGGGCTAACGTTGGGGAATATCTAGGTTGGCGGCCCGAATAGGATCTGTTTGAAGCGCTGAACTTGGGATGTGGAAGATGAGGTTGCATGGATGTCGACCGTTTCATGGGAAAGCGTCCAACAAGCGCTGCTTCGGATAGGTCATTGCTGGGTTCAACGCCTCAAATTTATGAGTAGGCAGTATTCGGGAATGATACCTGATTCAGATCAATTTATGCAAATGCTCCGTTCTTCAAGACAGCTGTCAAGTTTCACAAACCAATTACTATTAATACTATCCTATCAGGTCTAATCGCAGGACCAAGAGCCATAATATCTAACCCTGACATCTATCATGCAGCCATAGGGGAGGAGCCGAGAATGGAAAGAAAAAGAAATCGTAGAGGCCGACATAATGCGTTCCATCCCCTACCGTTCTAGAGACCCTCAAATCGAGGCTGGAAGGTAGAAAATAAATTGGCCGCGCAAAGAGAATACGTCAGCCAAACGTTTTGCCGTAACTCCCACCTGAAATACCCCATTCCCCGAGCAAAACTCCAGTAACCATTCCCGGATATAACCTCGTCAAAGCCACGTAACTCTTCGTATATGTATCATCTTCGGAACTGTACAAATAGTGGGATCCGCCAGGATCATGGCATTACGTCTCTCATAGGAGCACAGCCAGGCCCATGATACCGCAAATGGCAGCGAATCCGTAGTAGGGGCTGGAGAGGTGGGCCGCAGCATTTGGCGGAGCCTCGGTCGCGGATGGATTGGTTCCACCACTAGTCACCGGTAAACCAGAAGTGACGAAGGTTGCACCATCGCCGGTTGGTCGAGAAGGCGAACCAGTCTCCGAGGGTTCAGGGCCACCAGAAGATTGAGAATCCGAAGACGAAGGCGAAGGCGATGACGAAATACGGGAATCGGTCTAATCACGAATTGATTAGTCGATCTGAGAAGCAAACACAGGGGAGAAAACCAAGTCAAAGGGGTGTTGCTCACTCACAGAAGCCGTGCTCGGCGTAGAGGGTCTCCCATCGTCGGTGACTAACCAACTACTGGGGAGCCCTGGAAATCCTGTTACTGACGCACTTGCAGTGGTGGGTGTCTTGGAAGGGTCTTTTGGGATCCACGGATACACGCTCGGTGCTCCTGAACCTGAGGTCATACCTTGGCTGGGGGCAATGGTGGCTTCTGCTGGTGGAAGTGAAGACTCTACCTGTGGGCCTGAACCAGGGGTTCCCGAGCCGTGGACCTCGCCGTCGACGGCTTCAATGGACTGCCAAGTTCCGCTCTGATCTTTGTAGCGATACTCTTTACCAGTAGAATAGTCGGTGACGACGACATTCTTGAGTTGCATAGTGAATGGTGCCTTGCTGAAATCGGTCAAACCACCGGCCCAGTCTGGATTGTGCCGTCAGTACTTCGTTTGCGGCAAGTGAGAACCACAAGAATCACTCACCAATGGTTCCCTGGGAATTATTGGGGTCACCTCCGGCCCAAGAACCGAATCTGATGCGCATGGGCGTCTGGGGGTATTGGCCCTTGGCATTAGCATCGTTGGGGGTGACCGTGCGGATCAGATTTCCATCGATGGAGAACTCAATGCGCTCGCTGGTCCAGTCGATCGAATATTTGTGAAAGGCATCCTGGTTGCCGGGGTTGGGGTGCCAGACGGAGCGGTCGTAGGTGGCGGTTTGGCCCTTTCCGAAGAAGTTGGTCTGCACCTGGCCGTTGTTGCCGCCCACCCACTCCCAGTCGATCTCGTCCCGGCTGTCCGACACCATGAAGACACTGCTGACGATGCCCTGGCCGGGAGCAGCCTTGATTTCGACGTCAAGATGGCCGAACATGATGTAGAATTTGGACTGGAGAGTGGGCGCCTCGCCCTGCTTGTTGATGGTGAAGGAGGCACCGTCGTCGCCATAGGTGGGGGAGTTTCCGACGATGATAAATCGGTCAGAGGCGCTCTTCATGTCAAACGAGGCGGTTCCCGCGAGTGCAGGATTGGGGGGGCAGGCTACAACAAATTAGCTCTAGTTCACGGCATTTGGTTCACACACTCACATTTCTTGGTTGGATCACACTCGGTAAAGATCTGTGCTGCCACCAGGGAGGGGGCGGCCGTAAGGGCCAATGCAGCCGCAGCCGTGAACTTCATGGTCAGTGCGGCTGAGCTGAGATCAGGAGAAGATGAGTGCAAGAGGAGATAAGGATGCGGTGATGATGGAAGAAGGCTGATGATGGGAGATGGAGAGAAGAGAGAGAGAGAGAGAGAGAGGAGGTCTGTTGTGATATAAGTGCGGTCTCCAGGGGGCAAGCAGAGGTTGCGTGTTGTGCTCCACCGCACTAACCAGCAACTAGTTTGTATCGCAGAGGCAACAGCTGCTGCCACAACTGCCGAGGAGGCTGGGGCACGCTCTCTTTTTGCGCCGGATTGATGAGTCCAGCCTCCTCTGCCGGCTCTCCTGCGTCTCTCCATCGCCCATCCCGGTCGCGTTCCTGGTGCTCGCTGCCGGCCATTGGCTGCGTTTCAACCAAGCTTTGACTATGTGCCAGCCACATCCAGCCACTCGAGATCTGGTGTCTCACGCCGGGAACCGTCACTCAATCCAAGACAAGGCTCCGGCTGGTGGTGACACCGGGCCTGGTCACCAGTCGCAACATCACCTGCGAATACCCACAAATCTGGGTGTCGATCGTGGGATATCAGGATTCAAGCAAAAGATGCGCAGTCCAGCGTCTCCAGCGTCGCCCAAAACGGGAGGATGACTAACCGCTATTAATAGCAATGCTGACTAATGATATTACATAATCTTCATCTTACTAATCACCCCGCCATTTGCCAGAAAAGACCCAAAAGACAAGAAGAAAAAGACACCGCGCAGCCCGTCTGGAGACCATTGCTGCCATGGCTCTCGATCTGTCGCCGCAGGAGAAGCTCGACCTCATCAAGCTCAATCTCCAGGAGGTCCTGAAGCCCGAGATCCTAGAAGATGTCATCGTCCGCCAGAACAGGCCCTTGACCATCTACTGGGGTGAGTCAACCCCGCTCCTTTCTCCGTAAATGATGCCGACTGATCGCGCACGCAGGCACCGCAACCACCGGCCGGCCGCACTGCGGCTACTTCGTCCCCATCGTCAAGCTCGCTCATTTCCTCCGCGCCGGCTGCCACATCAAGATCCTCCTCGCCGACATCCACGGCTTCCTCGACAACCTCAAAGCCCCCATTGAGCTCGTCAACTTCCGCGCCGACTACTATCGCTATGTCATCACCGCCCTCCTCGAAGCCGTTCACGTCCCCACCGACAAGCTGGAGTTTGTCCTCGGCAGCTCCTACCAGCTCTCCGCCAAATACACCATGGACCTCTTCCGCCTCAGCAGCGTCGTCACCGAGCACGACGCCAAAAAGGCCGGCGCCGAGGTCGTGAAGCAGGTCGAGAACGCCGTGCTGTCCGGCCTCATCTACCCGCTCATGCAGGCTCTCGACGAGGAGCACTTGGGCGTCGATGCGCAGTTCGGTGGCGTGGATCAGCGCAAGATCTTCACCCTCGCCATGGAGACCCTGCCACGCATTGGCTACAAGGAACGCGCGCACCTGATGAATCCCATGGTGCCGGGCCTGGCCGGTGGAAAGATGTCTGCCTCGGACCCCGACTCGAAGATTGACATCCTAGACACCCCGGACGCCGTGAAGAAGAAGCTGAGGAAGGCTTATGCCATGCCCAAGGAAACAGAGGGGAACGGAATCATCAGCTTTGTCGAATACGTCTTACTCCCCGTAAGCGCGCTGGAGAGCGCCGACGGAACGGCCAAGTTCGTCGTCGACAGGAGAGAAGAGGAGGGCGGGCCGTTGGTTTACAACAACATCGACGCCCTGAAAGCTGACTATATTGCCGACACAGTAAGGGAAAATATCATTATCCATATTCAAGCCGCAAAAATGCTAACCCATCTTGCCAGCTCACACCACAGCTCCTCAAAGCCGCCACAACCACCGCCCTGAACAAGATCCTGGCCCCTGTCCAGGCCGCATTCCAGGCAAACCCCGCCTGGCAGGAAATCGAAAAGAAAGCCTACCCACCGCCAGAGCCAGAGAAGAAGAAGAAAAAGGTCCGGGACAAAGGATCGCGGTACCCCGGTGGCGGTAAGGGGATAGTAGCACAGCCTGATGGGTCTGTGAAGGGGCCCGGGAGTAAGGAGGTGTCTGTTGGCACGGGGGTTGAGGATGCCATGGAAAAGCTGGATGTGTGAAACATGTCTGGAAAACCGCAATGTCTCTCCATGATAGATATCAGATCATGCTTGTGTGCATTTGCTATAGATCGCTGTTGACATTCTACAGCGGGAATTGGATATAGTATACTTCCTACCGCATTTTCCCTGGGAGTTTTTGCATTTACTCAAATCTGAATGCACTAGAATTTTCTATCTGCGGCATCACAGCTGTTAAATAGGATTATAGCTTGAAATCCTCGCATCTCTACAGAGTAACTTTTGAAACATGCGTACAACCACATTGCACATCCCCAGCCATAACCATTGAGCGATCTCAAATCCGTACATCCAACCGCGCAATTCGTCCACCCATTCATCGTCACTTGCACGTCGTCGACGATGCCTCGTTAGGTCTTGGCCCACGCACCCTTCTCATCGGCCTTGGGCCAAACTGAAACCGCAACAGATTCTTCGTACGTGCGCAGTAGGCGCACCGGGATCACACAGCCTGCGAGAATGGCTGCGACGGCAAGGGAACCCCGAGGCGGTCCAGCTCGGGGGCTGGGAGAAGACTCATGCGGAATGGGTCGGTTAAACGCGCGCCTAACGCGCTACGGTGCAGCCAACTCCTCGGAACACATGGCCAATGTTGGGACCGGCAGCGGAAACACGGCAAGCAAAAAGGCTATCACCAATTAGCGCGCCCTGGGAGTCACCTGCACCAATGAAATAAGAAAGAAATGAAGAAAAATACTTGAAACAAGTGTTTCGAGAACACAAAACATTGCTGCAAGCCATAGTCAAGGAACCACACCACTTCATGCTCGCTATTATGGCTTCCAACACACAAGATGCAATATGCAAACACTGGCAAGAATGCAAGCAAACGCATCCATTATAACTTACGTCACCCGGGTGATTGTTGGCTCCATAGAGCCGCATGAAGCGGAGTCGGAGGAAATGGGGGGAGCAGGGCACACGCGACACGGCAGGAAGGGTTGCGGCTGTGGTGTGCTTGAGGGCAAAAGGAAGAACGCAACAAAGCGGACGATAGAAAATCTTTGCCTTGTTCAGCCTTTGCTTTTTAATAGTATCTCCATGGAGAGTATGTCTTTGCGAGCTGTGCCCAAGCGTAGCGGAAATGAAACGAGAAGCGCTCAGGAAGTAATTTGGAATCGCCGCGAAAAGAAAAAGATTCTGAGGGTAACGGAACACTTGCCCAAGTCAGAGGAGCAGACAAAACGCTGCCCGATCTGAGCCCACAAAACCACTTCCCAAGCGTCTCGGAGACATGATTGTGCCCGACGAAGCTTCTCGTGGTAGGAAAACCGGGCTCAGAGGCCAAAGATAGGGTCCACGATTGCGTCTTGGAGACACACCAGACTGCAGGTCATGTTGCCACCCGAAGCTTAACAGCTCCTATGTCAATTGGCTTGCTCTTTTTCCAGCCTGGGTAGAAAGATCGGGCCCGAGAAGGAGGCACAGATGTGGAAAAAAAATAACCAAGTCATAAGAATTCCAAAACCGAGGATGCCCATCCGATTTGATCTTTCGAACCCGCCTTTGCCTCCGTATAGTTCCCAAATTCATGCACACTCGTAGTCACCAGCACTGCGGAAAGGTGCAGCTGATCTACTGGCGGTGTCGGGCTGAAGTCCTGCCCCGAAGCTGGCATACAAATCCCAATACTGTATGCCTCTGTAGAGATCGGTGTTCGATCAACGATACTTAGCAGACACCGTCCAGGGCTGACTTGGCGAAGCTGTTTGGCTCGTCCTGGACGATCAAGTTGCCTTGATTCCCAATAGCGCCCCCAAACGACGCTGTGGAAAGGTATCTTTTCATCATAAAATCCTCCTTGGGCACTCTCTGATGGCTCCTGATAATCTCAGTCCTTGCCACCTTTGTGGTGATTACCACCTTCACATTGTGGCTTGTGTCATAAGGCTCAGTCACACCTCACCAGACCCTCTGAGTAAAGTGTGACTTTACTGAAGCTCACTTTCTCTCAGGTGTTGCCAATATTGCTTTCAACGGTATGTTGTAACTGCTTCCATGGTCAGCAGCGTGGTCCATTTGCGCATGCCATTGAATTGTAGATTGGTTTATCCTGATGCTGGTGAGCCAGGGCAACCTTGGCCTCACTGTTCCGTGCGGTACTGTCCTGGTTCATGGCACTGTAGTTCATAGCAATTCAACAGCTTTTGAGCATCCCGAGATCAAAGTGCTGACTAAGCCAGTCACATGGACACGGTTAAAAACCAAATGCGGTTAGCGCTGAGAGAGAAGTATGACAATTCTATTTATAGCTATCCGTCTAATGTATCGAAGGCGCCGCTGTACCTGGAGTATTAACAAAATATTATCTACCCATCATCTATACAATCCCTCCCATTTACATCGTCTCTTTGAGCCGCCGTAGCATCATGTCATCCAAGAACCTAATCGCCTCCGACAGCGTGCCCTGTAACACAGATTTCCCCGCCGTCATAGTGAACCGCTCCGGCGCGGGTTGTTCTAGATATGGAATGACTCTCGTCCGGTGTGCTGCTCGGAATGCCTGCATTGTACGTCAATCGTTAGAAAGCCCCCCACTCTTCGACTGGTGGTGATCAATACATACCCTGAGCTGCTTCGCAATCTTTGAAATCTCGTCTTTGATCTGTGTATCCTTCTCCTCTAATCGTGGGCGGAAAGAGCATTTTTTGAACATGAGGCAAAGCGCTCGTTGGTTTGCGGGAATATATCGGAGTAGATTCTCCTCGGGAAGATAAGGTTCCATGCCCAGAAAGGAGTCGATGGCTTGGAATGCTAAGACGTGATTGCCAGAAAGGCCATCGTACTTGACAAATTCGCCATCGACGGTCTTTCCGACACCCCAGCCCTGAAAGCCTTGGATGTGGCTCAGCCAGACAGAGCGAGATACTCGCGAATCATTGAGGTTGTGATAAAAAATTAAGAGAAGTTCTCGAAGCATGGCGTTGAGGTGCCGAAGATACCTCACGCAGGATGCCTTGTCTTTCTCTTCAAAGGAAATAATGGCTCGAACCATATCATAATATATCGGGAATGCCTGGAACGTAAAACAGTTAGGATCAATGACTTCGATATTCCGAAAAGCGAGTTCCTACCATTACTTCCAAGTCATAGAACATTTTGAAGAAAACATCTTCAGATGACCTGATCACCTCTGACAAGCCAACGTTAATCTTATAGATCCTTTCACCATTTACATCAAAGTTAAGCAAAACGTTTGAAGTGTTGTTTCCGCTGTCGGCATCTACGCCGAAATTTCGCTGAAGATATGGCCAAGGCGCATCGAGTTCAGCCGGGAAATTAATAACGGTCTCACTTTGTGCGACCTTGACAACTGGAATAGTTGCCCACCTGAACGAAACTTAGCAACGACATTTCTTTTTGAAAAAAAAAAAGAAGAAACAGGCAGTGTGGATAATACCAACCTATAGGCGTGACGCAGCACTGCGATACAGCAGTAAAATCCATTATATGCATCTCGGGGGAACGACTCCCAGTTTCCAGTTTCAACTGTAGCCAAGATGTCTTCAACCTGAGGGACGTTGATGCGCTCTGATAGTAGTCTTCGCATCAGCGAACGGTATCTAGCACGTTTTTCGTCATTGACCTCCGAATCAAGCGATGGCCTGGGAGTCGGTAAAAGTGGGGCAAGTTCTAGGTAGATATCCTTGTAGGGGAGTAGCGGTGTTGGCCACGAGTTGTGATCTGCCTTTGGCGGCCAGCTTCCGGCGCCATCCTCCTCGACAAGCTTCGATAAAGCCGCGGCGGCTTCGCAACGGTCCTTTAAAGCTGCTAAGTCCCGGATCATCCACGAATTGCCCGGGTTGCTCGCTTCAACGGTCTTCGGGCGCCTTCTCCATAGAATAGCTGCAACGACGGCAACAGGAGCTGCTAAAAGAAAGAAGCGGGAATCCATTGGGATAGTTTGTTGAATTATCCTAGCAGGAATGTTTGCAATCTTGTTCGATCGGTCAATCAAAGACACGTCGAACGATGCTGTGTTGAACTGCTAATGAACTGGACCGCCGATTGTTTCCTCGGTACTTGGATGCTTGAAATGGTGTATATATATACTTTGTAGCCATTTAATCATCATCCACGCAGCTTTAAAGTGTCATGGTGAGTAAAGGAGTGCTTCGGAACCCATGTGGGCTTTTCCTGGATTCTTCGGCATTCCCCAAATATCGTGTTCAGCTTCGAGAGGCAGCCTGGGATGCCTCCGCGGTCTAGAAAATGGCAAACCGCAGGATATTCGGCCACTGGGACCTGCCGGTCCCGGGAATAAGGAGGGCAATAGGAAAGACCCGAGAATGCATACTCAGGGGTCGCGAAAGGAGTGCGCTGAGTCTCAGAGGTAGTATGTGGGATGTGGGATATACTTTGAACATATTGGCAGCGGTTGAATGGAATTCGTGAAGGAATACGATATGGCAAAAACTTGAGGAAGAGGCGAATGGCTGGAAAGCCGAGATCATGGTAGGATCACAACGGGACACACCCGCTATGAGCTAATCGATGCGATCGACAAGATAAGACGATCGCGGAAAGTTTTGGGCCTTGGTTTCGCTGTCGCCTTGAAGCGGAGGGGCTCATAGCCTGGCCTGCCCAAGGGTTATTTTTGTAGCCGAACTGGTTGCTATTTCTGGCTCGAGTTTCACTTCCGGATACTCGTTCCGCAGTCTTGATTGGTTGCACCAAGGACAGATGAAGATATCGGTGCATCTGTCAACACCATGCCTGCGCCCAGGGGCGTCGAGGGTGCATGTCTCAGGGTTGATATCCTTCGTATCAATCCACATATGTCAGGGGCTTTGTTGACAGTTCCAAGGGTCAACAAGTACGGGACAAGGGGTCGGTGCGGCGCCAACAGTGGCATCGATTCGAGTTGCTGCAGAAATCTGCGGCTCAACCCTGGTCATCAAATTTTCTGTTCGTTTGCCTTCCTGTGTCTGGCCAGTCGCCACGCCAGCGCGTCCGATCCAGCCAGCACGGCGCTGAATCCGTGCCAGAGCTCGCATTTGTTTCAGGAAATCAATCAGCGAGGCACAGCCATTAAGGCTGGCTGCAGCAGCAGAAAGGCTGCAGAACATGTATGGAGCAGGCAGCAATAGCGCGATGAAGTGGATGGCCTGAAGGACCTCACTGCTGAACCTAAACTTCACGATTAAGGTTTAGATAAAGATACGCAACGGCTGAGATTCCAAATTCTTGAGTTTTCCCAACTCGCATCGAAGTGGTCATGGGTGTCCAGCGTTGGAGATGGTTGTCGGTTTGGCTGCGATGGAGCGTCGACAGGGGTGCTTTGTCAGCCGGAGCAGTTAGTCCGAGTTCCGGGATGTGGTGCTGCATTAACGTGCTTACTAATGGCCGCCGTCTAGTGAGCGTGTTGGAGACAAGGGCATCGCAGGGGGAATATGGAGGAGAACCAACACTCCGACGGGAGAGCCAGCGCTGGCATTCTACCTGGGGACGTGGAAGTGGGCTTGTTGATTCAGGAGGCCAGGGACAAGCGGGCCCGTCCAGCCTACAGCTTGGCAACGCTTTCTTGTCGGTGAAGACCGTGGATGTAACTAGCTAACGGCCGATGCAGGCTGAAGGTCCCTGGGCCCGGGGGGATGTAGACTCAACAGTTGGAGCAGAGAGCTTCGCAGTGAAGTCATCGTAGGCTGAATGACAAGTTCCACGCGAATGCCTCGTGTGCAAACGCATATACCGTCTCCAGGGAAGGGCCGGCGTCCAAACTCCAAGCATCCCGCCTGCGAACTAACTAACTACAAAACACTGGACAAGACGTGTGCTGCGTTATGCCTCGATCCTTCGTCTCCCCAGAGTACCCACAGACGGCTGCAATGCAATTTGCTTGCATTGTTCGCCAGTCAAGACTGCTGGCACTCTGTCTGCAGTGCCTGGAGATAAAATCTACCTGTGCTAAAAACCCCCGAGTTAAGCGGCAACATGTCCTTGGCAGAAAGCCTCCCTGAGCTTCGCAAACCGCCTGTTGCCCGCGAACCCCAAGCTTCCCATCCCTCCCTTCTGGAGCCTGTTCCATCATCGTTCATTGTTCATCAAGAATAGCGACATCATCTCGAGTTTCGGCGTGGACACTCTTGAGTCGATCCTGGCCCACCATCAAACCCGCCAGTTTATAAGGTTCACCTCCAAAAGAAATAACCAGTGGGGCGTTTCTGGCATCTTCAACGTTCGTCGAACCCTCTGCTCCTAGTCGCTGCAACTAAGACACCACGGAGGACTTCTTTTGAAAAGAATGCCAAATTCAGTTCCTTTGCAATCAGCACGCTCCAAATCGCAAGGCTTGACGACTCCGACGAAACGCTTCCAGTGCACCGTTCCCAACTGCGGGAAGCTGTTTCATCGCAAGGAGCATTTGACTCGACACCTCAAGTCCCCATAGCTCGGAGCCGCAACATGAATGCACCATCTGCGGGAGACGGTACGCAAGAAGGTAGGTGCCCGTCCTGCTCTCGGGGCTTTGACCTTCGATTAATATCTCCAGTGATGTGCTGAAGAGACACGTCGAGAACCATCCGCTGGTGTCAGACTCGCGGCGTATTCACGTTGCATGCGTCCTGTGTCGCGAGCGAAAGCTTCGGTGTGATGACAGCACACCCTGTCGATCTTGCATTCGAGCCTCGGCAGTGTGCAAACGGTTGGACTCCAGGCGGGAGAGCAGCGTGGGCACGGATCCCAGCAACGACGCCTTACTCACTTCAGAAGCGAATGGGAACGCTACTGTCAATGGGGATAGCAATGGGAATGCGCATGCGCATGCGCCAGAGCCCATCAGCGAACGAGACAGAAACCTGACGTCCGAGATTATGGATGTCGACATGATTCACAGCCAACAGCTACCGGTTGAGCATGAACTGTGGTTTCAACATACCGATGCTGCTGCAGGAAGACCTGATATCCCATTTCCGGTTGACCTCCCAGACGACTTTACACGCTGGGCCATGGAGACTGGCGATATCATCTCGTTTCCCGAGTCCAACTTCAAAGATCCTACGTTTCCTCTACCAGCAGGTCTTGAGCCTCACAGCGAGCATTGGCCCCCAGCTTCTTTACCTAACCTGGACTCGAGCGAGAGCGCCTTATCGCTGACTACTTCCAGCCCCTTTTCCCATTACGATGGTGTGGCAGACCTACATCGGTACCTCAGCGAAAATGCAGGCGCTACAAAGCGATTAGTTCAGCTATACTTTGCAGACGTGCACCCTTTCTGGCCTATTTTACACGAGCCAACTTTTGATGCCGGAAATACTCCCGATTTACTACTGGCATCCATGGCCATGCTTGCGAGCTGGGTGAAACACGAGCTGGACTGCCTGAGACTTGGCCCTTTAGTCTTTGAGGCAATCTCTGCCATTCGAGTGGTATGAATACAATCTTCCCTAGGTGGCTTGTATAATGTTGGTTCACATGATTGATTCGGGATATAGGGATCCAGCCTTTCGTTGCCCACATTGCAAGCAATTCTGCTATATGTGGTGTACTGTTCAAATTCTCTGGTAAGTTTTGAACGCAAACTCACGATATTCGCCAGCTCGTATTTGATGACTGATGTCGATATTTATAGAGCACGGATGGGATGGCCGCACGGGCACTCCATTTTAATAGCGTCCTCGTGTCGACGTGTCGGCATCAGGGTATCTTCAGTGGTCAATTTGCCCAGCATAGCCCTGATGATTCTCCATTCGCTTATTGGTTAGCCCAAGAACAACAAAATCGGTCAGTCTCCCCACGCCTCCAGGGATTGCAAGCCCATTCCCAAATATCGTTTGCGTTTAATGCATTCTAACCCAGCCCAGGCTCGCTTTCTCCGTCCTGCGCCTTGATGCTTATCTAAGCGTTCTCACGGACCACCCGCCTTCAGTTCGTTATCAAGAGATCTGCATTCCCTTACCCAAGTCGGCGCGCCTTTGGAGCGCCGCGAGTGAGGACGAGAGATCCAATCTTCAGTGGAAGGAGCCTGCAGGTCGTGAAAAGGTTCCCTTCTTCTTTCTTATCCGCGATGCACTTGATGTCGGGGGGAGGCAGCAGCTACCCTACCCCCTTAACGAAGCAGACTACCACCTGGGCCTCTGCTCCCTCCAAGCTGGAATATGGGACGCAGCCCGCGAAGCGCATAGCTCTGCGGCGGACGAGCTAGTTGTAAAATCGAATGCCGTGGATCCGATCCGGCTCTGGCGTAGTCACCTCAATCTATGGCGGGCCAGTATGGAGAAGGACTGCCAACTGCGTGGCCACTATTTTTCCGGCGCCACTCTCAGTGCCGACCAAATATTCACCCCAATCTTGCTCATTCTCTGGCACCTTTCCGCTCTTAATATGCACGCACCTCTAGACCTCCTCCAAGGCCGAGGCTACTCTTTCAAATCACCACCTGGGACTGCCATGACCACGGTTAAGACGAAAGCGCACCTTCGCACCTGGATGTCTTCGCTCTGCCCTCGGACGGCGGTGTGGAATGCCGCACAGATCTCCCGCGTGTTTGCACAAGAATCCCAAACGCCCGTGCCTAGCGAGAGCATGATGCTCAACCCACTAGCCATGCCCGCCTTGTTGAAGAGCGCCATCGTGACCTGCTCGTACGCATTCAATACCCGTACGTGTGCTGCCTGTATCGGAGTGCCGTGCGTTGATGCGGTCGATCTGTTCAGTGCGGACGACGACGACGAGCGGTTGGTGCGGTGGAAGCAGCACGGCGAACCCTCGCGACCTGGGGCCCGAGCGAGATCCTGGTGTGTCAGTGTAATTTCAAACCACTGGCGATGTGGTTTCAAAAGTTTCTTGTTCGAGATAAGCGCGCCGCCGTGGAGTTCATGTCGTTTCTGGGATAGTCGGTTTGGATGATGGGGCCCTTTTATAGCAGGCTCTGGGAGGGAGGCTACCCTTGTTTTTTTTGTCAATGCAATGTAGATATTATGCGCGTTCTATTATATGATGTCTCCCGGCTCTCCAGCAGGCCGCCCTCCGGAGGACCATCTTGGATATATGAAGACATGCCTTACATTAGAGGGACTATTTAATCGCGCCTATTACAGTGTGTAACTATATACATATATCTACAAGACATATCCACATAGGTCACCATATCCAGGGAGCTGATCGTGGCACTTGAACCCAGAAAAGTCGACCCCGAGCTCCAATGCAGGGACTTTCCCTTGCATGAAGTCGAAAATCACGCTGCTGTAAGGAATGTTTATTAATCCCATCGGCTTGGGTCCTCGCCCCCTCCACCACGGCCCGATCGGCCAGAGAAGATCCTACTCGGGCCCTAAACTCCATTGGGCCTAGACTCCGATCGGCCCAGATGCTCCTTTTTTTCCGCTTGGTCCAACTTTTGTTTTCTTCGCCCATTGAATGTTGTTGTTTTGAATTCTCGATTTTTGCAGATTGAAAAGGAAAAGACGGTTTCGCGCTGGGAGCTAACTTCATTCCAGGGCTATGCGCGCCCTTCTCCAGAATCCTTCCTCATCTATTAGACTTTTCTAGACCGTTGGAAGATGTTCAGCGCGCAGTTTCGAAGCTTCAGATTCAGCCGCAAGCGGATCTTATCTGATCCCACCTTGGCATCCCACATCGCCGAGCCCCACCTGCCCGAAGCTGCACTGTAAACAAAGAAATCCAGGAAGGAGCAGCTGTGCGGGTCGTGCCTGCGTTTTGTAAGAAGCAGCGGCCAATTACTCAGCGGGGGCGATGCTTATGAATGGGCGCGGGGTTGTGCCTGGTGCCAGGAGTGTATAAACTGCGAGTTGCAGAACGTTGATTGCTTTGAGCAGGCATTGAAACTATCCAGCAAGCTATCTACATACAGTCAAAGAGCACCCGAGAGGACCTTTTTTGCTTTTATTCGGCTTGGACGACTCGCATAACTTTTCACATTTAAAAACAGCAAAGCACACAATATGAGCACCATCACCAAAGTCGCTCTCGCGGGTGTAAGCAACGGCCATCCCCTGAACACTCGCTCACAGCGCCCCCTTTTGCTAAGTCCAATCTGCAGGCCAGTGGCAATCTCGGCCCAGCAATCCTCGAACAGCTGCTCAATGCCGGGTTCCAGGTTACAGTCCTCACCCGCGAGGGTAGCACTCACACTTTCCCTTCATCCGTGAAGGTAGCGCCAGTCGACTACAACTCCGTGGCCTCATTAACAGAAGCACTAAGGGGCCAGGATGCCGTCATCTCAACCCTTGCCAGCGCCGCGATCCACGTCCAGCTTGGTCTGGTCGAAGCCGCCGGCAAAGCTGGGGTCAAGCGCTTCCTTCCTTCAGAATTTGGCTCTAATACGGTGAACGACAAGTGTTCCAAACTCCCATGCTTTAAATACAAGGTTGTCGTCCAGGACGCGCTCAAGAAAGAAGTTGAGACGAGTGGAATGAGCTACACGCTTCTCTGCAACGGCCCTTTCTTCGACTGGGGCATGATGGTCGGCTTCGTGATGAATGTCAAGGGCAAGAGCATTGATCTGTACGATGGTGGCAATCGTATGTTCAGCACGACAACCCTGGCAACGATCGGAAAGGCTGTGGTCGGTATCCTTCGACACCCAGAGGAGACTAAGAACCGCGCCGTGTATGTGCAGGACACAGCGACGACGTTGAGGCAGCTTCTGGAAAAGGGTAAGAAGGCGGCTGGACCGGACGGATGGACCGAGAATATCGTCTCTCTCGACGAGGTGGTGGCTGCAGGCTGGGAAGAGCTGAAGAAGGAGGTTCCAAACCCGGCCAGCTTCGCCCTGAACTTTGTCAAGGCATCGATCTGGGGCGAAGGATACGGCTGTCACTTTGAGAAGCTTGACAATGAGTTATTGGGCATCAAGGAAATGAGCGAGGAGGAGGTTCAGGGCGTGGTAAACAGATATGTCAGCTCAAACTAAACATTCGACAAATAAAATGCCGGCAGGGGCAAAAGGCTGGGAAGCGCATAGGTGGCGATTTGATTAGATTTTAAATGAAGCATCACCAATTGCACTCCAGGCCTTTTCTCAATCATCCCGTCTTAATCTGTAAAAATTAGGCGACTTCTCTCATTGCTGAGCTCCCACATTGGCCCTTGGCAAATCTCTGTGTGGGAGATGCGTTGGCCACAAAATGTCGCAAGGATGGTTGAAAGTTCGAGAATCAATCCATCCTGGCCCGAAGTCGAGAATTCAATCAGCAAGATGACGACATTCCTGGGAACAGAAGGGAAGTTTTCGTTTCTCCGCGCAGCTGCGGGCGATAGTAGCATTGACCAGTTATTGCCTACATATGGTTTGGATCGGGCGGTGTTTTCGGCCTTCTAAAAAGAAAACAATGCGAGCCCACGCACGCAAAAATATACGAGATGCGACTAAGCGGGAAATCTAAATTAAAAGGAAAAAAACGATCCCGATCTCAAATCTGAGGGCCCGGGTCGAAGAATACGAGCTAGGTGCATGACCATCTGGCGAAGTGTGGCTTGCAAGTTGCCGGGGAAAAGGGGGATCGAAACTAATCTCAGCTCAGATATTGATGGGAGAAAAGGAAGGGAGCTATTCTGGGCTCTATACGAAGTAATAAGTTTGGATTAAACAAATCTCCCCCTTCAATTATCTATCAAAGAAACAAAGTTAAATCTTTGGCTGATCGCACTGATGCATGTCGAAGACACGGCTGCACCACGATCGGATGTCATCCCAATGAACTAAATATACATGTAGCAGAACGGCCCATCAATGGTTGAGCCCATATCACCCACTCGCTGCTTGGGCGCAACAGCCCCGTATTCCATCATTGTGTCCAGAGTTATGTTATCACTTGGTGGGACTAGAGAGCGTGCGGTTTAATCAGTACGTGCAAACTCTACCAAACGTAGATTGGGCGAGTGGTAAAACGTGGCGAAACTTACCGTTGAAAGCAGTGCCCGTGCCAAACACTTGGTGCGTCCTCGCCTTTGGATCCAAATTCTGCCAGATTGTCCACACGCGGTCAACCTGCGCATGGTGGAGCCAGAATGCCGGATCGCCAGTGCTCGAATAGGCGTCGATTCCGAGACCGCCCATCGAGAAGTGGCCGCCAGCATGGATACCATCGATGGCTTCAAGTACAGTGTCGAAGCAGCCGAGATCTTCACAGCCGCTGGTCAACGTGGCCAATACGTTGGTGGGCCTGGTCTGGTTGCTATACTTAAGCGAGAGATCTCGCATCAGACAGCGTGGGTTATAGCCAAGCCCGTTGTTCGGGCCTTTCGGCTCAAAGGCAACAGGGCCCAGGTTCACCGAGTAATCTTGGAAGGGCCCGGAGTAGACACATCCTCCGCCGGTGCCGGGGGGGATGTCAAGGGTGATTCCGAATGCCGAGATGGTGGTAGGTCCGTGAGGGATTGTTTCGCCGTTGCTTCCCATCGAATATCGGGACCCGTCGAAGACCGTCGATTTTCGCGGGTCTTTCCATGAGAGAGTCCAATCCCAGTACGGCTGCGCGCCACGGTAGCCACACTCCTCCCGAAGAGCTTTTTCATAACGCCACACCAAGTAGCGATGAAAATGGAAAAACAGGCCCTGTTGTCATGGAAGGTCAAGTCAACCGTTGTTCTCGGGAATTAAGGATAAAACAGCAAGACTATCATGCTGGATGCACGCACGCTAAAATGAACATAGGGCGTCTGCTCGATGTGTACAGCACTGAAGTCATCGTAGCGACTCCTCGCACCAGGGACATCCTGCTTCGAGCTCAGGGGAGCTTTCTTCTGGAGGCATTTGACTGCTCTGATGTAGTCGAGACGTGACCGTTTGGAGAGGGATCCCCTGGTTTTGCAGGTCAGTAAGCAGCCATGCCAAGGTGTTTACACGCTGGGATACCATTCTTGACGGAAAACCATATTCCGTGGAGTACATCCAGTTTTGCGGGTTTTGACTGTGTCCAGGATGTACTCTTGGTATTCCCTCTGCAGTTTCTTTATCTCCCGCGATGCAGCTCTCTCAGGGTCCCTGTGAGGGGTGACAGCGCCTAGAACATTGCTTACTGTGCACAGTAGCAATACCGATAGGGAAACGACCTTCATCTTGGTATAGAAAATCACCAATTTCTGAATGGATAAACAGGCTTGCTTCTCTGGTCAAAGAGCAGTTGCAAAAATCTCCTTCCGATCACCCAAAGGCAGAACGAGCGGGCTTATGTACTCCTGTCAGGCTAGCCAAACGGCTATCCGTCGCCCGATCCAACATTTTAGCTAAGGGAAATAGGAGTGCGAGTGGTCCAAAATTGGAACCCGTCAACTGAGGCCGTGCAAATATCTCGACCCATGTAGATAAAGAAGCTCCATTGTAGCATTTGCAGGGGTCGCTTCCCATCCCCTGCATGCGTAAATGCATGCGCGAACCTTCCCAGGGTCCCATGCAAGCACAAACCGGTACGACAAGGAACGTGGAAGGATCGCATAAACGGGTCTTCCAGAAAGAGCCGACTCATCTTCAGCACAAATGGAGCGCTGATGGAACGCGAACCACTCCCAGTCTCCCACATTCCCGTTTATCAAGGACGAAACGGCCAGCCTCGTCTCCCACATAGCCCGTAGTTGCCAGGGCTCGAGGTCGTCTTTTGCAGAATCCAGTGGGCGCTCCACATATTCGTATGATAACGAGTTCGTTTGTTCAGCTCGGATTCAGCAGAGAATGTAACGGGATGGCCCCAGAACTCATGGGAAAGGAATAAATGCGATCCCAACCCCACGGCAATTTGCTCTCAAACTCAGTAAACGAGCCGTGCAGACTTCAGCCTTCGCGAACAAGCCCATTCTCCATCTGCCTTTTTCAGCACCATGAAGTTCTCAGCCTTCTTCGCCGCCGTGGCCCTGTTGGGTCAAACCACCTTGGCCACCAGTCTCCCGAGGTGCTCACCCTACTCTCACACCCCATGCAAATGCCCTCCCGGCACAGACTACTCCGAGTCCGTGACCTTCAGCGTCATTGGCGCCAACGCGAAGGATGTTGAAGCCTTGATGAATGACTGTACGTTGGGGATTTCCTCCGGCGTTATCTCCATATCGCAGCTGACTAAGCCCCGCAGACTACGAGTGTGGCTGGCTTGGCGCCCTGCCCTGGAAGACCCAAGGCCCGAACAACCGGCCCCACGTCTCGATCCGCACCACCGAGTTCCCCACGCCGATCGGGGTCTATAATGTTTCCGAGATCGTAGGTCCCAACTGCTCGCCTGTTGCTGCGGCGGCCACTGACACTTTGAATATAGTTGAACGAGTACCGCGTCAAACGCGACGGCTCCTTCATCCAGAAATTCGAGCAGCTGCCTTCCACCGTTCCCCTCGAGTACCACGACGGCTCGGGCTCCTTCAGCGGCTACTGGGTTACCCTTGAAGCCACTAGCATCTTCAAGTATGAAACGCTTGTGAGATGGAGCATCTATGCTTGCGAGACTGGACATGCTCGAAGTACGTTGATAGATGCATCTTCCCCATATTTACCGGCCCACCGCGACTAACATCTTGTTTGCAGACTTTGCTAAGTTCCACGAGATTGCTCTCGCCAATGCTACCAGCATCTTGGAATCCAGAGGGGTCATTCATGGCATCAATGTCGACCCTGTTTCTGTCCAGGAGTTTTGAAGAAATCTGTGAGAGCAGGGGCACATTAGAATGTTTGATTAGAAGCATGGCCATAGATACATAGTTACATACACAATGAACAAATGGAAGTGAATAGGGAAGAATCAGAATGTTTACATCATAGTGATTGGTGGCACTCTGTAGACAATAAATAAAAGCACTTCTTACATCTGACCTGCATCTGAAAATACGTATCGACACTGGTAGATGAGCTCGTTTGTCTCCTTTTGTTCCTAGCATTGAAATTTGATTTGCTCCATCAAAGGATTGCATCCAAGTACATTTAGTTACATATGTAAACTCTTTCAGGCAAAATAAAAAACCAGAGAAAGAAGAAAAAGCGCAAAGAATAAGGGTCAAAAGTGGTGAATTACACATTAATTTTCAAGATTTTTGTAAAATGCTATGCACCCGACCGACGATACTTTTAGACATGGATCTCCAATTGGGAGCCAGAGAAACTAGAAACATTCTAAAATAAGAGAATTACGCCCCGCGCGAATAAGAGTCAGCCCGCAGTTCAAACACCATTAGGCTCTTCTCTCCGAACGGCTTCCACATCATCTTCCTGCCAACCCTCTCTGGTATCTTTGGGAATGCGGATAAAGAAAGTGAGGAACAACGCTGCTGCGGACATGCCCACTGCCAAATATGCAGCGGAGTGATATCCCCGAAGAAGATTTTTCCCGCCTTCAAAGGTGTGGACCTCGATAGTTCCAGCAAAACCAAGACCAGTACTCATGCCGTAACTGAGTAGTGTACCGACCAAAGACCCTGCAATACCTTGATGCTGGATCATGACAGTATTGCTGGCGATGATTTGAGCGCTGGTGGTGATCAAATCAATCGTAAATGCGGATATAAACATTGCCGGGAACGCCATCGCCCAATAGGTCAGCTTGGCGGGAATGGTAGCCAATAGCACGTTGATAATGACCATTGCCACGGTGCCCATACCAATGATGACTTGGGCCGGTACTCGAGGGATAAGCCAGGCGGCGAGGAAGGAATTTGCGGCGCCGACAATAGTGAGTGGCAAGTACTGAACACCAACCCTGATCAAGCTATCTCCCCGAATCGTTTGCATATAGATGTTCATGTACCAAAAGTAGATGCCCAAACTCATGAAGGAGAGGAAGATGACCAACATGAGCTTGCCGAACGAGGGTGACTTCCAGATGTTAAAAGGCAGGATTGGTTCCTTGGCGACCTTCATTTCCCAGTATGAAAAGCCTGCAAAGTGAATAATAGACAGGATGAGGAGGGCAATTTCGTAAGGGCTATCCCAGCCGACAAGTGCCGCTTGACTGTGTGCATAGTGGTTAGTCGCCAATACTAGGTAGACGCCTAGGAGGCCACTTACTTCCAAACGAAGTTAAACAAGATAAGTCCGCCAACTCCTAGATATGCACCAACCCAGTCGACCGTGCCGTTGGGATCTAGAGGGGTATCGGGAGCAACCGAAAAGATAGCAGCACCATAAACCGCCACACCAAGTAAGCCTCTGAACAACGGGATGTTAGCAAGGACTCAATGTCTAAGGCGCGAGATGTCCTACTCACAGCATGAAGAACAACCATTTCCAATGCGACAACTGGACAATGACTGCGCTGATAAGAGAACCACCAGCCGCGCCAACAGGAGCCATTGCTCCGAATAGAGCAATGCCAAGATTCCTTTTCTTCCCTGGTGGAAAGGTGATACCCAACAAGGCGACAATGTTAGGGATCATGAGGCCGCCGCCGATACCGCACAGTCCACGCATAAAGCACATCGAAATCAAATTGGTTGAGAATCCACCACAAAAAGCCCAGACAACCCACCATACACAACCGAGAGTGAGGATGTTTTTATGGCCATAGATCGCACCAAGACGGCCGCCTGTCGAGGACACCGGTGGTCAGCCAGGCATCACATAATGGGCAAACGAGCAAGAGGAAGGTAAGGCACTAACCGATAAGAACAAAAGAGCCTTGTGTCAATGGGTACGAGGCAACGATCCAGACCGACTGTACGTCCGTTGCGCCAAGTGCCTTTCCAATAGCAAGACCAGAGTTGATACCAGCACCAAGAGGAATCATTTGGACAAGTTGGGTCAATGTGATAAACACCATAAAGATGTTTTGCATCTTCTCGCTCATCGGAGAATTTGCTGGCCCCGGCATCACGTCGGAGGCGGCATTGTCCTTTGGGGATGGCCCCAAAGCTTCCTTCTCTTTTCCATGGTCAAGAGACACAGAGGCATCATGTTTGGGCGACACTGTGCCAGTGTCATGCCCGCTTGTTGAAGAGCCGGCGCTCATCGTGGCTCACGGAGGGAATTTGGCGGCCAAGGTCTTGGGTGAGCTTGTTGAAGATAAGGTCGAGTATGAATGCAAGAGAAGCGCCGAGACAGGATGCGAGAAACCGCCATATCTAATGATAGATTTATGGTGGCCGGACGCGCCATGTTTTGTGTCATCTCGAAGCCGAAAAATGCCAGTCCAGCATTGATTAACAAGATGACCAGCAGCTTTGTTTGGTGCTTTGCGGCACTTCTGGCGATCATCCCACATCGGCCGGGGGGCACTGACTAAACACCCTCCAACCCCTGAGCCAGAACACCGCCGTCCCGCCAACACTGCACAACGCTAAAAATTACTCGGTTTCCGGGAGATAAGAGCAGTTCGTCACCTACTTTTCCCGGGTGCCGAAGGCTCTTTGATGGACATCCGCGACCCATCATTCAGCAGGGGCCCGCAAGCTGAGTGTTCGGTTGCCTCCCAGTGTTTACGAGGTCCAACATGTATCCCGATGGGATAGCAGCCATCCCACATCAGCTTCAACGCTGAGTGGAACAATAAACGGCTCGCTGGGAAATCCATGGAATAAATATACAAGGTTGGAGCCCTACGATGGCGCCGGTGTGGCAACTCATTACACCAGATTTGTCAATATGGGCGACTCCAACGAGAATGGCGAGCGCCAGTACCACAACACGAACTCTGCCTATGTGCTTCCGAACGAGTAACGTGGCCCTCTCTCCGTCTCGTCGAGATGTTCCGTCTGACAGAGATCGTACAGTGCCAGAGAGCAGGATCGCCTCGACACCCAGGCGGCTGCTATCGTCGAGATGCTAGGCGGAGCTCCGTTCCTAGCGCCTTTTGAAGGCTTGAAGAATGCATCCAAAGCGGTCGATGTTGGCTGCGGCACTGGAGTTGCGACAGTCCAAATCGCTAACAAGATACCGTCTGCCAAGGTGTATGGGCTCGACATTTCACCCGTGCCGCCAGCTGTCCAGAAAATAGCTCCTGGAAACGCCGCTTGGGCCATTGGGAACGTTTTAGACGTCGACAATAAAGAATCCGAAGGCGAAGCTTGTCAGGAAATTTTTGCGCCGAGCGGGCTGGACTATGTATTTGGACGGATGCTTTTCCTTGGACTCAACGACTGGTCACGATACTTTTCGATAGCCTCTCGCGCGCTAAAGTCGGGCGGTATCATCGAGCATCAAGACCTTGACTGGGCGTTTTATCGTGTTGCGTCATCCGAATGTCTTAGCGACAAATGGGAATGGTACCAGGCTGTCGTTTCTGGTCTTAAGAAAGCAGGGCTGTCGACCCGTTCTGGTTCTGGAGCAGCACAGCTCATGGCCGAAGCTGGATTGGAGGTTATCGGCACTCATACCTTTGAGTTTTCGTTTGTGCCATCGACCAAAACGCCCAACAGCCAGGCCATGGGCAGATATGTACAAGCGAAGCTGTTACCGAATTACCCAGAGTTGCTTCGCAAGATCCTCAGCGACAGTGGTGCCAGTGAGGAGGAGATAAAGAGACTGTCAGAACAGTGTTTGCGTGATATTGTATCGGAGGAGGGCATCCACCAAAAGTACACTGTCACAATCGCTCGAAAACCATAGAATGTTCTATTTTCCTGTACTTCACGGCCTCATTTGTATACGAAGCGCGCCTTTGATTCTTTCTTCATTTGCCAATTTTTTGGCCATGATCGAATATAGCCCGGTGCATTGCATTTCTGGGACTCTCAACAAGACAGATGTATGTACATACATTCTTTTCGCATGAATAGCATCATTCCCTTTTGGGGTATCCTGAAACTTGCATTTCTATCTCTCAGGATGATTTTGCCCAGGGAAGTGTAGATGGCCCTCCCCTAACAGCTACACAGCTCAAGGTAATAGCACTTGCAGTTGCTATTGTATTTGGTGTCGAGACAGTCAATACCAGTCCATCCAAAGGGATGAATGTTCTGATCAGCTGTAGCAGCCAATCAACCTCGACTTGAAGCCATTGCCGGCCATAATCTCGCGCGAGGCCTCGTCAAGCCTGCAGAGCTCCAAATTGTAGTCTCATCCTCACATATTGAGCCGAGTAACTTTCGTTGATCAGTCCGTCACCAGTACGGAGTAGCAACGGATGAAACCACGACCGGTTCCGGGATATCCCAGAGAATTGGAGCTTTGGGATGCATTCGCTAGGACCTTGGACAAGTCGCCCATGTCTGATATCGAGGCTGGAGCCCATGTTCTGCGTCTTCGAGTTTGACTCAATCCGAATCCCTCGAATGTAAAAGTCGCGATCTCAGGGACAGATACTTGGCGCTTTGGGTTCGTGCTTATTCAGCAGGTCTCATGTGACCGATGTGAGGCGCTCGGAGCTCTGGGCGTTGCTCTCTTCGTCTTCGAGGTCGCTGCTTGAGACATTGGAAGCAGACCTGGGGGATTGCGTTCTGGCTGAACGAATTAGTTTCTCATTGTTATCTATATCTTTTAGCCTCAGCTTTGCCATTGGGCCTTTTTTGTCCCATCTTCAACCTCTGACTTGCGCCAACGAGATCATCGAAGGTACTCAAAGACATCGCCCCGAGTCTACCCTCCCCGCGAATCCCAATTGCTAGCGTCTAGACATGGATGCAAGGGATAATTTGAAGTGACCAACAAGCAACGACGCCGTACTCCGTAGTCACTTTGGCTTTCTCCTGGGCTTTTCAACAACACTCCAACCCCAGCAGCCTGCAGGTCTTGTTGTCTTCCTCCTATCTGTCGTCATCGAAAACCGTTCCTGTCTCACGCCATCGATACTTTTGTCGCCTGCGATGCATACGGGCTTTGGGGTGTACAGGTCGTGGCCTTTCATCCCATTCGGGTCGACTTAATTGATCCCCCTTTGCTTTTCTCTGTTACCATTGCCCGAGAAGGTCGATAAGTCTGCGGGCCCTGAAAGCGATCAAGCACCAAAGGGCGAGAGGTTTATGCAGTTAACGAGCTTGTATGCGAGTACGGTTGTCTGCAAACCGATCGGTTGAGACTGAGACTGATCCTCTTTTTCCTTATCGCGCACAGATTCTCCTCAATTCGCCGCCAATTTCACGATTCTGGCACGACATTACTCCTTTTTTCGGTGCTCTTCACGTTGGATGAAACCTCATCGATAGTTAAAGTAGGAAGGAAAGTAAGGGGCACAAGTTTTTCAGAGGGCATAATTTGTGAAGAAATTGGGTTCTGGGTGCGAGTCTAGGTGGCTCCCCGAATATATGGCCTCGCGCCAGCGGGAGCGTTACCAGGCCGTGAGACATGGTTCTGAGAGCTCTAGCACCGGAAGTCGACATTCGCATGACACCCTAAGGCAGAACAACCGATCATCTGGAGCTGGCCGTTCCCTCCCTTCCCAGGGTCAGATGGGAACGGAGAACAGGTATGAGAGATCTTCTCTTTTGAAATTTTGTTCTATAGAAGGTTATACGCTGTGGAAGAAACGGCATCAACATGTGCACTTCCCATTTGGAGAAGCTCTATGCTTCAGCTTGATTCCCAAGTGCTGCGTCGGCGATCTCGTCGGCGTTTTTGCATCGAAGGATATACATATTCAAAGAAGCTGGACAAACTGATTCGGGAGCTTTGACAAATAGGTCACAGTCCAGTTCGAGACGTCCCTCGTCGGTTTTTGACGATGTCCCGCATGTCCCCTATCTCTCTGAATCTTCGGACGTGTCGCCGACAGACAGGCGTTCGTCTTACGGGTTTCGTAACCATAGAAAAGCTCTTGCTCGACTAGATACACCAGACTATCCTGCAAGCAAAATGTCACGAAACAATCCTCCGACGATAAATCCTCGCCCCCCTCCTTCTCTTCATCCTGTACCACCTTCTCCGTCGTCCCCTCTTCCTCCAACAAGTGCCAACCAAGGAACCTTCTTCAACGATTCGTCTGAATTTGAGACTTCTCCATCCCTCCGCCCAGCAACAGCTCAATCCGTTGTAAGCAATTCCCCTGACCTCGGTTATGACAATGACGGTCGTAGGCCGTCAATTGCCAGTGTAGCGACTGGGAGTAGCGGGGGTTCAAGGTCCACTGGCAGTGCGCGGTTTCATAAACGACTGCAGGGATTTTTCGGCGACGAATACCAAGATGGCGTCTCCATGGAGCGATCTATATCGAACCGGGTACCTAGCATCGCCCCAAGCCGCGATAGACACAATTCGTTGAATTCTTCAAACGCGCTAGAAAGACGACCATCTCCAAACCTCTCTGCACCTCGTACCCCGCTACCGTCTAGCGAAGTCACTCCTTGGGAATTCCAGGACTTTACGGATATACCTCATCTAGGAGACGCTCCGGTTCGCGAGGAGCCTACAAATCCTAACGGTAGATATCCCCCCAGTAGTTCAACTATAAAACCAAAACATCGATTGCACTTCGGCCACCGCCATAATAGGAGTAAAGAAGACCAGGCTAGCGCTGCTTCCTCGCAGCAGTCCGCGAGTCGTGAGAATCTAAACCATCCTCGCCCATCGAAAGACCAGCCCCTCGGGACTTCGACGCCAATGAGTATGTCAACCACGACACTTGCTGGCCGCTCCACAAGTCCGACTCCCAGCGCACAAAGTATCAATCAAGGCCAGATGTCACCCAGTGTTCCGACACCTAAACGCTCCTTCTTTGACAAAATTCGAAGACCCAAAGGCCACCACCCTTCGGCTCTTCTGAAGCATTTTCCAACCTCCTCAAGCATTCTCCAGGAACCTTTGAAAGGTCCTAAGCGCCTAAAAGCCGAGATGTCGCCTGCTTCCCGTTCTAGAAACGGGAGTGGAGAGGCAACAGTTCCTGGAGGACAATGGGAGTATATCGATTATGATCGAAAGAAAGAACCCTCCAGCAAGGGTGGCCCCAGTAAACTGCGACATGGACGACTACCATTTGGTCATGATGGTGGGTCAAGCAAAGATCCTTTTAAACAGGAGCGCGAGACGTTTCAAGGCGAGCATGTCTATCTTGACACAAATCTTGGCGATATGGAAGGAATTATCCGACAACCTAGACCCGGCTCACCTACAGATACAGGGGATATTTTCACTGGCGCTGACTATGGCACTGCTAAAAGCGAATCCCGAACAGTTCTCGATAAACCTACGGCAGGTGATTGGCATGCGCCGGACAGCTGGGCTGTGAAAAAGCCTAGTGATGATATCGTTAGCAGACTTCCCGAGCTTGCGGAGGATGATGCTAGCTTGTCAGTGGACGAAGACGGGCATCCTTATTGTGTTCGAGTCTTTCGCATTGATTCCACTTTTGCGACGCTTTCTGCGGGCCTTAATACCACAGTTACAGAGATTCTGGAGATGCTTGGTCGCAAATCTTTCCTCCAAGACGATTTAAACAATTACGATATTGTCATGCGGAAAAATGACCTATCAAGGAGATTAGATCAGGGAGAGCGGCCGATTCTTATGCAGAAAAGGCTACTCGAACAGGTTGGGTACCAGAACTCTGATCGGATTGCAGATATAGGACGGGAAGACAATAGCTACCTTGTCCGCTTCACCTTTCTTCCCACAAAACTGGGAATTTACTCGAGCCTGGACTCGGAACTCGCATTCAACGAGAATCAAAAATTCAGCCATCTAGACCTTCAAAGCAAGAATCTCGTCACGATTCCTATCAAGTTATATAAGAAAGCGCCAGAAATCATCTCTCTAAATCTATCGCGAAACCTAGCACTGGATGTCCCGAAGGATTTTATCCAGAGTTGTATTAACCTGCGCGATATTCAATTCATGAGCAACGAAGCGTGGCGTCTCCCAGCGAGTTTCGGTTTGGCAACCCGGTTGACATACCTGGACATCTCGAACAACTGCTTAGAGCAACTAGAGCACGCTGAGCTGCATAATTTGCATGGACTTATCAGTCTAAAGATGGCCAACAACAAGCTTTCGTCGCTGCCTTCGTACTTTGGCGATTTTCCCGCGCTCAGACACTTGAATATCTCCTCCAACAATTTTCAATACTTCCCGGAGTTTTTGTGCAAGTTAACCTCCCTAGTACATCTTGATATAAGCTTCAATCAGATTACGGAGTTGGCTACTATTGGTCAATTGCGATCACTGGAAAGGCTTTGGGTCACCAATAATACATTGAGTGGACCACTCGGAGAGACATTCCGGCACCTGGTGAACCTCAAAGAAATGGATGCTCGGTTTAACGATATTACTGGTATTGATAACCTCACGCAGCTTCCTCGTTTAGAGACGCTCCTCATCGGCCATAACTCCGTATCTACGTTCTACGGCTCGTTCACGAAGCTGCGGACTTTGGTGCTTGATCATTGTCCAGTGACAGATTTTCACCTTACTGCTCCCGTTCCTACACTCCAATCCCTCAACATCGCATCAGCAAAGCTTGTTCAGTTCAAGGACTCACTATTCACTAACATGCCGAATTTGATGAAACTCTTTCTTAATAAGAACCATTTCGTCACCCTGTCGCCATATATCGGGCATCTTCGACGGCTTGAACATTTTAGTATAGCAAAAAACCCGTTGTCTCAGTTACCACCGACCATTGGGTGTTTAACTGAATTGAGGAGCTTAAATTTGAGGGAGTGTAATCTAAAGAAGCTTCCGGCAGAAATATGGTACTGCCTACGTTTGGAGGTCTTGAATATTTCATCCAATGTTCTTGACACATTTCCTAAACCAGCAACTTCCCCTCCCAAACTCCCAACCGCGGAGGTTCAAGCGAATGGCACCGGCACCCCGATGTCGACTCCTGGCTTATCAAGCTCGGCTAGCTACGAAGAGCTTGGCAAGCTGGAAGGGTTCGAAACCCGACGACCAAGCCAAGCTTCGGGCGGATATCTTAGTGCAGGCAGCCCCCCTGCTGACGCTACCAGGAAGCTATCTGTCTCGTCACTTAGTGGGAGACAACAGGCCGCCGCGTCTCGACCGGGAGCGGAAGCATTCAGAAAGGATTCGACTTACTCGCAGAAGATGTTGAACACGTTCGGCGGTTCGTTGAGGCAATTATACCTCGCGGATAATAGGTTGGAAGATGACATTTTCCATCAGCTCGTATTGCTTCCCGAATTGAGGATACTGAATTTATCGTATAACGAATTGACTGAGCTTCCGCCAGGAGTCTTGAGGAGATTGCAGTTTCTGTCGGAATTACATCTTTCCGGAAATGAGCTTAGCACCCTCCCTTCGGACGACCTTGAAGAATCCAGCAATCTCAAAACCCTATACATCAATGCAAATAAGTTCCAAGTACTGCCCGCTGAGCTATGCAAGATCAATAAACTTGCAGTATTGGATGTTGGGAGCAATTCTCTTAAGTACAACGTTTCGAATTTCCCGTACGATTGGAATTGGAATTGGAATCATAATTTAAGGTATCTCAATTTCTCAGGGAACAAAAGATTTGAGATCAAGCCGAGTTCATCATACGCATCAGGCGTTGGAAATATAAATGGAACGGACCTGACCAATTTCAATTCGCTCAATTACATTAGAGTGCTCGGGTTGATGGACGTTACGCTCACTATTAGAAATGTCCCCGAAGAGACTGAGGATAGACGTGTTCGCACATCGGCGTCGGCATCTGGATCCATTTCCTACGGAGTTGCGGATACGCTCGGTAAGAATGAGCATCTGTCAATGATAGATATGGTCGTCCCGCGTTTCAGAGGAAATCCCATGGAAACTATCATTGGACTCTTTGACGGCAATACATCGCTAAGCGGCGGCTCGAGAATCGCCAAATACCTCCACGAGAACTTCCCTGCCGCGTTCGCAAGTGAGTTGAATAAACTACGAACATATAAAGATGAAAATGCAAGTGATGCCCTGCGAAGGTCTTTCTTGGCATTAAATAAGGATCTAGCAACAGCAGCACACAAGTCGATGGATGATAGAGAGTCTCGGCACTGGGATCGAGCTTCTGGCATAGGGAAAATCCTCAATCAAGACGACATTCGGTCAGGAGCTGTTGCGACGATTCTCTATATCCGAAATATGGATCTCTTTGTTGCCAATGTTGGTAACGCTCAAGCTGTTCTGGTCCAATCAAACGGTCAACATAAATTTCTCACTCGGAATCACGATCCTGCCGAAAAATCAGAAAGGCAACGCATAAGGACTGCTGGTGGCTTCGTTTCCCGAAATGGAAAATTGAATGACCGCTTGTCCGTTTCCCGAGCCTTTGGCTTTTTCCATTTGATCCCTGCCGTCATGGCTGCGCCAGATACTCTGAAAGTCACGTTGACGGCGCAGGATGAAATGATTATTCTCGCTTCTGGAGAATTGTGGGATTATGTGACACCAGACGTTGTGGTTGATGTTGCTCGAGCTGAGCGTTCCGATCTTATGATCGCATCTCAAAAGATTCGCGATTTGC
>NW_003052500.1:2484215-2486973 GCF_000003515.1 Uncinocarpus reesii 1704 | reverse complement strand
TTTAGTGAACTTTAAAAGGCGCCGACAAAAGGGAACAAAGCTTGCCGAAGGAGTGGGTAATTACCGCAATGGGACCGACTACCCCATTGGCCAGACGACCAGTATTCTTCTCACTAGCAAGAGGGTAAAACGGCCCCGTGATGCACCTAGCGACTCCAGACTGGCAAGACTGGATCGTGTGGAAGCTCCAACTGGAGAGTTAGCCATCGTATTCACGGATATTAAAAAGTCCACGTCACTATGGGAAACGTACCCCATCGCCATGCGATCCGCGATCCAGATACATAATGAACTGTTCAGGCGGCAACTGAGTCTAACTGGTGGTTTCGAAGTCAAGACGGAGGGAGACGCGTTTATGGTTTCCTTTAGCACCGTTACTGCAGCTTTGTTATGGTGCTTTACTTGCCAGACTCAATTGCTTGATGCACCCTGGCCCACTGAGATTTTGGAAGCGCCTGCCTGCCAGGAACGATTCGATGCTGATGGGAATCGAATATATCGTGGCTTGTCGGTTCGAATGGGAATGCATTGGGGCCAGCCTGTGTGCGAAAGGGACCCTGTAACTGGACGTATGGACTATTTTGGGCCTATGGTCAACCGTGCATCGCGCATTTCGGCAGTCGCAGACGGCGGTCAAATTTTCGTTTCGTCCGATTTCGTCGCAGAGATTCAGAGGACCTTGGAAGCTTTTGCGGACTTCGAACGAAGTAGCTCCACAGGTTCGGAAGATACGTTTCCTGACGATCTGTTGAACAACTCCATTCGGAATGATTTATATCAGCTGAGCACCCAGGGCTTCGAAGTTAAAGATCTCGGCGAACGCAAACTGAAAGGCCTTGAGAACCCGGAGTTTGTGTACTTGATGTATCCGCATTCATTGGCTGGCCGGCTGGCTTACCAGCCTGACTTGTCTGAAGAGCGAGTTGAAATGCCGGTCCCTGGGACTCTGGGGAGAAACTCGAAACTTAACATTGAGGCGGATCAGTTCTGGCGATTGATGAAGATAGGACTTCGTCTAGAGGCGTTCTGCAGTGCCTTGGAAAACCCGAGCGCGTCGACATTGATCGAGCCTGATATCAACCTGATCAACGCACTCAAGGCTAGGGGCGGTGAGATTACTGATTCTTCGGTTTTGAACCTCCTCGAACATCAGGTCGCTCGTATTGAGGTAAGCAGTTCTTTTAAAATCAATGTTTGATATTATGTCCTTACTTGGCATACAGACTTGCACAAATACGCTTTCGATCCGCCATATGATGCGACCCTTTAAGCCGGGTGATACGCTTGAAGATCATGCCGTTCCCATGATCGACATTATCAGACAGCTCCAAGTTCAACTAGCCGAGTTCAAAGCGTTAAAAGAACAGATCAACATCGTCAATCCCAGCATATCTGTCCCGCCGCCGTCCACCGCTTCAAGCGGCACGCCGCTTCGCCGCGCGGTATTTTTGGGCAGCGAGCGGGCGTCATCTACTCCTACCATTGTGGATCTTGGCGGTGAAGGTTACGCCGACGATGAGGATACCACGGAGTTCGAGCCTGTTTGATGGCGCGATTTTTTTTTTGCCCTTTCATTTCTTCTGTTTTGGCGTTTGTTTGACCTTGCTCTTCGCGTCGGTGCTGGACATGAAATAGGGAATAGGACTGTGATTGGCAACGGAATGGGGTGCGGTTGGGCCGGGTCGTTGTGAGCTTCTTTTAGGCGAGTTGGAACCGGCGTTTTGCGTGGTTCGAGCTGTTTTAGCAGAAGCATTCCTGGAGATGATTTTCTTGCACATACTTCCATATCCGCTGTATTTTGTTTGTTCCTTGGGTCCCTGGGTCGGGAGAATCGGGATATTTGTTGGCATTTGACCAGCTTTAGATTCTTTCAGGCCGTCGTTGTTTTCGTCCGATTGTATAATTTTATCATCTACCTTACAGCGTTGTTTGATGAACTGATGCTCACCTGCTTGGCATGATGTCTTGGCACTGCTGAGGTAAGCCTGGCGTTGTTGTGGCGCTGTTGCCTTGTTTGCATCAACAAAAGCATCATCAACATCGCTTCGCCGCCCAGTTCCATCCACGCTGCCCATCTGCTCACCTTGAGGCAATTCCCGGTTGGCGCGCTGGTCATTGACTCCTTTCATACGCAGTATCAGAAGCTGCCTCCCATTCTGCGACCGCTTGCGCATAGCAATTTCTGGTGGTCTCCACCGTGTTGCCCTGGATACCGCGTCACTTTGTTTGTCGCTTGTGCTGCAAATCTGAAAAATTTCGGATGCTGTTATTCAACTCTTAAGCGCATAGGATTGATTTTGATTCCACTTCTGTTTTCTCCAAGCCCACCTGGTCGGATACGCTTTATTCGACTCTAGTCGCCGTCTCAGACCCCGTCTCCCACCCGGTCAGGCCAGATCTCGCATTTGGCAACATGGCCAGCTTTGACAGCGGCGACGAACTCGCCTACCTGATGCCTGGCTTTGACCTCAACTCTCTAACCGTCCCGCGACTTCGATCCATTCTCGTGAATCATGACGTTCCTTATCCCACATCCGCGAAGAAGGCGCAGCTGATAAGCATCGTGGAATCCGATGTGCTACCAAAAGCGAAACAGCTTCTACGCCAACGCGATCGCATACACGAACAAGTGAGGGCATAATTTGATATGCCAAGTAGCCAGGAGAGTGGAGAAAGACGATAGAGCCAGTGCCAGGCGTTCGAGCTTCACCAGCTACGCCGTCTACAGAGAGGAGATCACGAGCCAGTACGAGGCAGT
>NW_003052500.1:2460045-2483861 GCF_000003515.1 Uncinocarpus reesii 1704 | reverse complement strand
TTGAGACTCCCCATGTCAGAAGCTTAAGCACGTGAACTAAGGCGAAAGAGTACACCAAAGCACTTTTATGCGACCACGCCAACAATGGACGAGAGGAGGAAACGTAAAACCGAGCCGCCGCTGTTGACCAGATTAAAGCAAGAAGGTGGTATCATGGTGCCAACTAGCGCAACATTCGAGGCCCCAGTTTCCGGACTCAGGCCTTTTAAAGCAGAAGAGTGGGAGGAAGAAGATATCGAGCCTAGAGAAGAATTTACACCAGATGAACAGCTCGCTCTAATGCAGGCACAAGCTACACCTCGAAAGGCAGTCGTGAAGCGAAGGCCAGCAAGTCAGGGGAAAAGCGCGCAGCTTGCGTCCTGGTTCGTTATCTTTACACTACTGTCCAGCATTGGGCTGTGGTGGAGAAAAGAAAAGGTTGAGATAGGATACTGCGGTGTTGGCAAAAAGCACTGGTCTCTCGAAGGCACCAAGGTTCCCAAATGGGCAAACGCATTGGAGCCAAAATGCGAACCATGCCCACAACATGCGTTCTGCTATCCCAGCCTCGAAGCTAGTTGTGAGCAAGATTTTGTCCTAAAACCGCACCCGTTGTCTCTCGGGGGTTTGATTCCCCTGCCTCCGACTTGCGAACCGGATAGTGACAAACTACGCCGAGTCAAAGTTGTTTCAGATAAAGCAGTTGAAGAGTTGAGGGTACAGAGAGCAAAATATGAGTGCGGCGAGGCGAACAAGGATGGTAGTAAGAAAGTCACCTCTCCTAGGATGACAGCTGCCGAACTAAAGCAGCGAGTTAGCAAATCCAAACGAAAGGGCATGAGTGACGAGGAATTTGAGGAGCTCTGGAAGGGAGCGCTTGGGGAAATTGCTGGTAGGGAAGAGGTTACGGCTAAGACTCAAGGGTAAGCTACATTTTTCCTTTAGCGTTTGCTTGCTTTCCAGCAGTTGATTGTCCTTTCATGGCGAACTCTTTGATTTGTCCAATGTGGGGGGCGATATTTATTATTGATATCTTCTGACGTGGGAAGTTCGACTAACAGTAACGGACACGCATACACAGCCCGAGCTCGTCCCCGATCATCACGTTTAGCTCCTCCTCCCTCGCGAAACTCTCCCTCCCCTGCGCGGCCAAGCGGCACCTTCGACTCTCTCTCCTCGCGTATCGACTCCCTATTCTCATTTTAGTACTGTTGGCTTCTATCCTTAGCTATACTCGCGCTCAAATTCTCGCAAAGCGGTCCGATGCAGCTCGTGTTCCGTCTCTAGTTAGCATGACCCTGGACCGTTTGGCAACACAGGCTGCCTTACATGCACGTGGAGAAGCATTGGAGCCGTGGATATCAGCTGGACAACTCCGCGACGATGTTTTACGAGATGAGTTAAGGAGGAGTCGGCGAGAGCATCTTTGGAACCGTGTCAAAAGAATCGTCGAGGGGAACGCCAATGTGCGAGCATCTGTCCGAGAAGGGCGTGGCGGTGACGTGTCGAGAGTCTGGGAATGGATTGGCGGTATTCGAGCAATTGGCGGAGACTTGGAGTCGCCGAGCAATCGATTGGAAAGCTCAAGAGTCAGGTTTTCCTTGTTGCCACAGGAGTCTAAAGTCGCATCCAAAGAGATTCCAGAAGGCCGAGAGATGAAGAAATGGGATGAAGGCAGACCGGTTTACTGAGGTCATATTCATCCGTCTTTGTGTTTCTGGCGTGTGGATAGTGCTTCCGATTTTTGGGTCCATGTTCTCGATGACCGTCGGGTTGTTTTTTGACTGGTTCAATATCTCTTCCCCGGTTGTCTGGAGCCGGTTTTGTATTATTTGGGCGGAATTGTCAGTCTGGCTTTTGATTTCAAGTTTTTTGTCATTATAGTACAGTGAGGATATCCATTAAACTTAACTTCCCGAAGGCGGACTCACTTCTGGCTTCTGCTTTGCCGTGGTAAAGCGTAATCTTGCCAAATGGAAAACCCAACCAGCCTCGTGTCTACATATACTCTCCGGACACCGGTCTGCATTCATATGTGCACACAGAGGTGGGACCACCGGAAAATTGCTGGAGTTGCACGGGATTTGGGTGCGTTTGGTAAAAGTGGGCGTCCTGCAAAACTGGCCAAAAAATCGTACGATAATTCTTGTTCCCTGTACAGGCATGCCCCCCAGCAATTGTTACAAATATAAAAAGGCTGTAGGTACGTAGGTATTGAGATAGCAGTTTCATAGATTGTTCATTCAAGATATTGCGGACGCCATACAATACATTGCAGCAACATACAAGGATATCGACATAGATCCAAAAGGAAAAAGGATAAATTGGGACAATAGCCAAACAACAAAAAACGAAATCGATAATAGGTACTCGTGCTATGGCAACCAAAGCATCTGGATGTCACCACTCTGGCTTCGTCGTCGGTCCTCGTCAAGGATGGTGGGATTTGCCGTTGGCTGTCGACGCGGGACACTCTCGCACAACGGAGTCAAAAGCCTGCGCGACGTATTTGACGTTACTGGTAGTCACTGCAGAGAAAAGAACAGTCAGTTTTCCATGTCGTTCCAAGTCGTTCTACGGGCTGGGAGACGGTCCGGATGGAAACTGAATCCCTGTCACGCAGAAAAGAAAAGAAAAAAAGGCACATGGCGGGGTCACGCATCGTCGCATGGCGGACCCTGCATGGTGAAAGGGAACAAAAAAAAAGGAAAGAAAGGTGTGCAACTGACGTCCAGAAATCGAGATACGGCCCGAGTCCAGCATGTAGATGTGGTACTTTTGATTCAGAATACGGATCTGGTCCTTGGTCAGGCCCGTATAAGAGAACATGCCAATCTGGTTGATGATGTGCTCCCAGGTGCCCGGGGTATTGAGCCGTTTGAGTTCATCGTACAGAGCCCGTCGCATGGATTTGATCCGGCTGCTCATCGTGATGAGGTCTTGCTTCCAGGCGTCGCGAAGGGTCGGGTCGCCGAGCACGGCTGCTGCGATCCTCGCACCTGTTTTTATTTCGATTTGTTAGTGTGTGGGTAAGAATATATTTGCGATTGGCATGGACGGAGGGAGAGAGAGAGAGAGTTACCGTATGCTGGTGGAGTCGAGATTTCGCCTCTCTGCAGTTCCATGGCCTGCGATCTTGCCTTTGCCGCTGCGTCTGCGTTTCGACATACCAAGTGAATGGCGCCTACTCGCTGACCGTACAAACCCAGGTTCTTGCTGAAACTCTGCGCGACGCAGAGCTCCATACCGCGAGAAGCGAATTCGCGGATGGCGTACGCATCGTTGTTCAAGTCGCCGGACGCGAATCCCTGATATGCCGAATCGAAGAAGGGGAACAGGCCCTTGCGTTCGCAGAGGTCTGCGATCTTGAGCCACTGCGCTCTGGTCGGGTCGATTCCGGTGGGATTGTGGGCGCAAGCGTGGAGGAGAACGACGTCTCCTCGGGTGGCGTCCTTTTCCAGCACGGCCATCATGCCTTCAAAATCCAGCGATCGAGTTGGTGCATGGTAGTAGGGGTATGTGCGGCGCTCCACGGGGCTTCCAGTGGTGCCTGATGAGACCAGCTCCCAGATCAAGTGGTGGTTGACCCATGTTGGGTCGGAAATCCAGACCTTTCGCTTCTTCCCGTGCACCAAGGGAGGGAGGAAGTCTGCAAGAAACCTCGCTCCGATGTGGTTTGCGCCGGTTCCTGAGACGGTTTGCAAGCTGGCGATTTGGGCCGTATCTAGGGGCGAGTCTGCTCCAAACACAAGATCCCGAGCAAGAGCGATAAAGGGTGCGTAGCCCGCAATGGGGAGATATTCGTGATCGAAAGTCGGATCATCGAGGATCTGTGCTTCTGCCTGGGGTGGTGCCCTTGAGCCTTTGTCCGCACGAGTGCTTGAGGGAGAATGACTCACCTTCTTCACGGCCGGTAGCCTCCAGCTTTTGGCATCGTTGTCTCTGTATACACCAGCGCCCAGGCTCACTTTGTTTGGAAACGTGTCTGCGGCGAATGTGCCCATGAGAGCAAAGACCTCATCGTGTGGTGCAGTGGTCAACTGCGCGAACAAACTCTCCGGCTGCATGGGCGCCATGTGGTTCCGAGTGAATCTGAACAAAGCTGGATTTCTATATACTGGACTCGGGGATACTGCGTCGAAGGATATATTCCCTAATCTCGAGTCCGTGCGCAACGAGTTGTCGTGGAATAAGGATGCTGCATCCAGGGTGTTATTTACAAGGGAAATGCTGCACGCGGAGTTTTAGAGACACCGGCACAAAAAAAGCGCCCTCTCGGTCTATTTTAGCCTCCAGCAGACCCACGGAACTGAAAAGCAACAGCAGAAAAGCAGCTAAATCTGCAATCGAGTGGGTGCGGATACTGACGGTCAAGTCGCACGGGAAGCACGCTGCGCAAGAAATCTGGTTGCACAGGTGAAACTGACGTGAAAATCCTCGTTTTTGCTGGGGAGCTCTCGTGGATTCCAGCAGCGCTTCTGGCTTGCGCCTTGCCCTGACCATGAATTTGCCCCGGACCAGATATTTTCGCGGTTCTAAAAGGCGTTTTCCGTCCCATGTTTGCCACTGGGGAGACTGCCACCCAGCAAGTCAGTTACATAAGCGCGGTTTTGGCTGTCGGGTTGAATGCCGATTCGTTGCGCCGGCGCCATTCACCACGGTGATATCATCGTACGTGGGCACTGACGGGAGAAGAACAGGCAGAGCCGGGGTGTTGATGATTGTCGGGAGATCGAACAAGGAGGATTGATTCCTGTGATTCCTCTCGCCAAACCGCAAGCAGCAGGTATATTTCTTGATAAAAGTCATTCCTTGCTAACTTTCATCCATGGGGCGGAAAGGTTTGATCCCCTTTCCTCAGTTCTCGCCATGACCCACAGATAAAAGGCACGCGAGGCCTGACGGACCTACGAGGCTCGGTTGACGGGGTTAAAAGAGTCTACCCGCCAAAGGGCCTGTCATGCTAAACGCTTCACAAGTTGGGGATTGTTATTTCTGATAGCCACGGACGGGGTTCGCGCTTGCTATGCGGTCATCCGGTAGACGACGGGTTCTGGCCCTGGGAATGTACCCGAAAGCCACGCTCCCAGGGGTAACTAAAGCACAATGACACACAGTCATTCCCAGTCTTGTGGTGTTGTGGTACCAGATGACGCCGTATCACGTTGGAAAACATCAGGGTCCTCGAACAGTTGACGGCGCAATGGCATCGCTCACTGCTACAAAGAAGCTGCCTCGGGTTCATATGCCATTAGTTCTGCGCTGTTAAAGCGAGAGGAGCAGGAAAGATGGTGCTATGACCGACTGGATTCCGCACCTGATCTGGCCCTGTCGAATCAAGTGGAAGCAGCTTTGCCGTGTCTTCCGCGGGCTCCCAAAGGCCGTCAGAGTTTCCACCCGCATTTCCTGGAGCAAAAGCAGCGTTCTGGTTCGCATGCACGCAGCCACGCCCTGTCCCAATTAGGGCTCAGGGCTAGGGTTAATCTCCGCTCTCGGCGGGCCTATCCGCTTGTGGACTAGCGCCGGAACAAGAAATCCCGGAGATTTCCGCCTCCAGCCGCCGGTCAGATGACCTGCATCGCGAGCATCAAAAAGTCGCCGTGTTGAACGAGCTGGAGCGCACGAATGGGGCCTGAACTACCCGTTGGCAGCGCGCGGAAGGGTGCGAGAGGGCTGCGGTGGAACTCGTTCATCCCAGGAGACTGGTTTGTGTTGACAAATTACATCCGTGCAGGGCCGAAAGAGGTCAATCCCAACGACGTGGCCCTCTCGTTCGCTTCCTGTCTTGGTGCGCGATCACGACGGGAAATTGAGGGCTGGGGAACTGCCGGGTAATCTCAAGGATGGCGCATTGCCGATATTCTTTATGGAGCAGTATGAATGTGATTTGCGGGGATGTAAGCAATAATAAAGAATACAGAGTAATTAGTCAACTGCTTGAATGATTGCGAAGATTCAAAGCCGCTAAGAAAGGCAACAAGACTGTCTATTCTATCCGTATCCTTACTCCGTGTGACCGCAGAAAGGGTCGTTGGACGGGTCTTCATTCCGGATATATTCCAGAATATAGGCCTGGCGGTCTGCGATCTCTTTATCATACACATGCTCCAACAATGCCAGCATCCCATCTATCCCCGCGCTGATCCCAGAGGTAGTCCAGATATTCCCATCGACCACCCAGCGTGCCTTTTCGATCCAGTTGACCTTGGGATAGTGGGACGCGACTTCACTGAAACTGATCTTGTTGGTCGTCGCCTTCCTCCCGTCTATGATACCCGTGTGCGCGAGGATCCTTGAGCCCGTGCAGACGGTAAAGAGGTATTGCAGTCCTGGATACAGATCCTGGATAAGCTTTGATACTGGCTCCAAGACCCTTGGGTCTCTGTTGCCCACCCCCCCTGGAACGAGAAGAACGTCGATGTCTTTCGGCGGATTGTCGTATGTGTGCGTGGGGACCACGCTCTGGGAAACTGCTTGGTTGCGCTGCACGCCAGGCCTGGGGAGAGGATTAGTGCTCACGGGGTCCAAAGACGGGCCGATGATGTCGAGGCTGATTGGGCTGTGGTTCGCCAGTCCATTCAAGATGTCCAATGGGCCAAAAGTGTCCAAGGCCTGAAAGCCCGGGTAGAGGACAACGGCATATTTGACCGGGTGTTTGGCTGGATAGCCCATGTCAGTCTTGCGTTGTATCTGGTCTGCATGTTGCTTTGGGGATTCTCGCGGGAAGACAGAATAATAGCTGTTTCCGTACCTGCTGTGTTGCTACTCATGATTTATGGCTGCAAAGCTGAAAGTACTTTTATCAGCACTCCTATTCAAATCAAGACAAGAAGATAATGGCAGCTCACCGTGTTGATTCTGGATATTCTCAGCTTGACTGAATGCAACTGAGGAGACGTTGATCCTCGGCAAACAGGCAACAGTGAGAAGGTTGCTTGGTCATCTTTTAACTAATTAGTTAACTGTTGGTGACAGCCGCAAGACACGGACCTTGCTTGCGATCCTTTGTTAACCAACGCATTCCTAACAGACATCCGATTGATGGAAAATCTCTTCCACCGCGCGATTTTCTCTTTGAGCTATTCGCATATAACATCCCTGCCGGTTTCACGAGGGCTGGATGGATTCCCGCTGCATGAGCGACGTCCACTCCTGCAGCTGTCTCTAAAAGCTGGATCTCAGGAAACGGTCATTCCTCCTTCAACTGCCAGGTCCTGTCCAACAAAGAATCCTACCGGCTAGTCTGATTGGGCGTCTAGTCGCGAGTGATGACATCGCCTACACGGGCTTCCGTGATGATACCTGAGATGATGCCTTTATACAAGCGGACATGCATATGCAATGAACATTATGTCAAGCCAGCTGTTTTGCGTTTGGCGACGAATAGCCGCAGAGGCATTATTGGTCTTTTATTCTGATGCCGGCTTGGTGTGCTTGGTCTGGATGGCATCAGCACTGTCCATGTCAGAGAGGAAACACCGCAGTCTTTTCCTGCTAACTGGAGTTGCAACTGATTCGGCCTGATGAATGCCCACCCAGTGAATGTTTGCGATGCCCGGTCCAGGAGCCCAGCGCCAGGATAAATACTGGAATGGTCTGGCAGTTAATTTAAAAAATTTGTTATTGATAGGTACTGAATATCCAAATATGCAACGTTTCTGCTACAACTGATTGCATCTCATGTAAATTCAACTGGAGGTAAACCCCTTTCCCCCAGAGCATCGTTCACATCGCTGCGAATCTTCTGGAGAGCAGAGATCCAGGCATCTAACGGCTGTTGGCCGCTGGAGCCAAGTTTCACTGTCTCCAACGCATGGTCTTTATCGCTTGCGTCCTGGTCTAGTAACCAGCCAAACCACTGGGTCACGGCAACAGCCTTGGACACGTCTCTTTCTTCAAGGACCACGCGCTTCAAATACCTAGTAAGCGCATTTACGTCCTCCTCAAAAGGCCCCTCGGTTTTAAACGATTCGTACCACTCACTCAACGCTTCGCGAAGTTCTGGAAGCGAAGAGAGCTTCCGAGAAGTGAACGTCGGCTTTGGCGGCTGAGGGGGGAATTCGAGTACCTTTTGATCTGGTGGGCGATCGGTAGGTTTGCTCGACGTGGATTTGCGGGTAGCGGGTAAATTGAGTCCCGCCCGTTTTTGAAGACGGGAGCGTTTATGTTCTTCTATGACTTCGCGACGGATATCCTCCGGTAACGCTGAGAGAAACTCCTCCGAGATATTATCCTCCGCGTATTCCTCGACAAACGACGGCGCGCCAGGGCTCTCGCCTACTGCAGCTCCCGTGGATGAAGATGGCCGAGCCACAACAAAATTCGACTGAGTGAGGCTGGAGTTTCCTCCAGACTTACTGCCAATCTGCCTGCCGCGACCTCTACCAGCCCGAGTCTTTGTGGGGGTAAGGCTAGTCTTCGGCCGGATCTTACTTGACTCTGGCGACCCATGGCGCGTAGGCGTTTGGGGGGATTGCTGATAGTACCCCAGTATCTCTGTACGTACATCTTCTGGTAGGGCTTCTAAAGCCTCTGGATCAAGCTGCGACTGGGGAGGCAGCCCAAGAGGAGTCTGGGGCCGCGAAGAGCTCTTGGGAGGGTTTTCCACTTTATCAAGCTTTTGGCGCTTGTTCATAGAAACAAATTTTGACCGAATATCTCCAGGCAGCTCGGCGAGAACCTGAGAATTGGCTTGAGAAGGCAGGATAAACTGAGTACCGGTGATATTCAGCGGTTTCTGCAATTCATCATTCAAGATCGGTGCGGTTTGTATCGCGATGTGCGACTCTGCTTTTCTTGGTGTAGTTATTTCATCCAAATCGGGTGTAAAAGGTCGCTTTCGGGGACTCGACGCGTTGAAGTTCAATTGACGCTGGCTACTCTGCGCACCAGGAGCAGCATCAGGTTTCACGGGCTCTAGTTTAGTCATTTGCACGCCCAGTCCTCTCAGATCGCCAGGCGAGAAATTGAAACCTCTGAGAACCGAGATAGCTTCTCGCCCCAGTGATTCACTGGCATTGGTGGCGACGCCGAGCATTATGCTTTTGTTGAACGTATCACACTTTCCGTGTCCCAGATGCTTTGGCGGTTCCAAGGGTGCATCCAATGCTCTTCGCATGATCCTCATTGTCAACTGCTTCCCTTTGACCCCGTTTTCCACAAGTCTTCTATGCAGTTCATCACACAAGCTTTGCACAAATTCCTCTGCCTGCGCTTGCGTAACGAAGCGGATTCCCCAATTGATTTCTGCGGACACCGACTTCCGAGGTGCGACGTCCCCTACCTCTGCATTATCAATACCTCGTGCATAATCCCACAATTTAGCCCCCGTTTTGGGCCCGAGGCTTTGAATCAGTCTTTCTTTGGAGAGTTCGCGGATATCCTTGACGTATTTGACCCCTAGCTCTTCGAGCTTACCTCCCAAGCTATATGCTACTCCTGGCAGCTGCTGCACAGTGAACTCTCCGATGAAATCAAGCACAGCGTCCGGTTTGAGCTGAAATTGACCCGCTGGTTTTGCTTTCCGCAACGCAAGCTTGGCCTGCAAAATGTTCCCTCCGATCCCCACAGATACATCACACCCAGTTTTGCGCTTGATCGAATCACGTAAGCCCTGAGCGATTTCGTCTGCTTTTGTTTGTTCTCTCCAGATAGAGCTTTCAGATATGCCCTTCCCGTCAGAACTCGCCGCATCGAGACATAGCCTGGTGATATCGATCAAAGCTTCGTCGATGCTGACGCTCTGTACTATGCCGTCGATATCAAGTATTGCTTCATAGAATCTCCTGCTAGCGTCTTCATAGCCAGCATAGTCATAGGGAAGAACTTTTAAGTCAGGACACATCTGCATGGCACCCTGCATCCACATTCCATTTTTGATCCCAAAAGCCCGAGCTGGATAGTTGCAACTAGCTATTTCAGACCCTCCTCCTGTTCCGTGCGCGATGGCTACTGGTTTATCCACCAGTTCGGGATGTTTCCGAAGGGAAACGGCGGCAAAGAAACTGTCAAAATCAACGTGAAGAATATACCTTCGAGCCCCAGGAACGTTTGTTTTGACTGTACGACGGGAGGAAGCCCTTGCAAGTGTGGCCTCCTGCAGTTTTGCTTTCAACTCAGCCTTCCAGGTAGAAAGATGGTGAAGGCGAGACTCCCGATAATACTGTTTTATAAAATCCGGATTTGCTACACTCGAATTTCGCAGATGTGGAGCTGAAAGCAACTGTGCATTGTATTCTTCAGATGTTGTCGGCTCCTTACGACTCTCTGACTTTTGTTGCCGTGATTCATCATGTATGGTTTCCGGCTCAGGTTCCTGGCGGGTTCTTTGCCCGAAATCGTCTGGAATAACCGTGTCTTCAGCCAACGTTGAACCGTCAGTTACCTGGTATAACTTATCTTCATTGACAGAATCTGCGGTATTAGAAAGATCGTCGCCCTCTTCTGCCGTTTTGGGCTCGGGAGTAGGGGCTGCATTGGGCTCATGTGTGTTGGCATCAACGCCTTGCTGGATAAGGCGAGATCCATACCAACTCGTCTCCATTTGGTCACGATAACTAGATGACTGGCTTCTGCTCTGGCTTGTGAACCGGCCATCCTGATGAAACTGAAGAACCTTTTGAGAAGCCGCTTCAGAGACCACCCTAAATGAATCCCAAGGTAACAGTCGTCCGGAATTTATGCTTTCCACAACCCATGCTGGTTTCACAACTCGATAATTTCGAAACTCCTCGCGCTTCTTCGGAGTCAGGGAGCTGGCGATGATATGGGTAGCCGCGGTTTTGCCATCCAAGTACTGGAGGAAACCTCCGCCGTGACTGACGATAAGTCGGTGCAGGTCACTTAGAGACGGTTGGGTGTAGCCATTTACGTGTGCCACCACGCCTCGAAAAATCGGGGGGTTGTTGGGCGAGCTCGATCGTATCTCAGCGTCCAGATTCTGCAATTTCAACTTTTTGCGGCGAAAGTAATCTCCGAAGCCCCCAAAACTGGAAGCACCGTACTCCTCGCCGTCTTCGCCATCAAATACATCTATAATAGATTAGTTAAAAGAACTTCTACAGGCCATACCAAGGCTGAGTCTCACGGTTCTCAATCTTCTTCCGAACGGCGTTGGAACCAGATTCTAATCGAGAGCCCATGCTGGGGCCAGGGACAAGCAAAATTCATAGCCAGCTGCGCAAAATAATCAACCGTGCCACGGAGTCAGGGAGAATAACGTCCTCTTCCCTATCATCATCCTCAACTGGCCGGGAGCTGCTCGGTGGCGAGTCAACGGGTGACAAACGCGACGCGACGGGAAGCGCGCTCACGTGAAACTTGGGATCACATGAGCGCTAATCGCGGCTGGATGTGGATACCGTGCTAGTCCTAATCGAGCTTAGCCCAGCAGAGCAGCTTTTTTGCGGGTCTTCAGATTTTTGTTTATTCTTTTTTTTTTTTTTCTGGTCTGTTTCTCTCTCTTTCTCGCAATCGTGGAGCAGGGTATCCCACTTGGCTAGCTGCTGAATAGAGACTACGGATACTTCTTGATCAAAAGCCTTTCTTGTCCAGCAGTCATGTCCGGAATTCAGCCAGTCGCCCTGTACGCGGCGAGGGTCCCGCCAGGTGGTGTCATCGTGGCCGCGGTGCCCAATGCTGCTGCAACAGTATGGTTTTGGTTTCTATAAGGAAGCGAGGATACAGTTGTGCTGATTGAAGTGACTAGTGCCGTATTACCATGGCAGCTATCGATCCTGACGCCCTGCCAGAGTACGAGGACGAGGCGAGCTCCAATAAGCCACCCCGCGCGACATTGAGGATCATTCGAGCTCCTCCGGGTGTAGGCTTTGATGAGGACGATGAGGATGACTCAGATTATGATCTTGAGGATGACGATGAGTCTTCCGACGATGAAGCAAATGGTGGACCCAGTGATCTCACCAAGGCTAAATTGGCCAAGCAAGCTGCCAAACTCAAGGAAATGGAAGATGCGATGGACGAGGACGACTCCGATTCCGATGGGGATGATGTTGATCTCAAGGCCGCCATCTCGAAGCTCATCAAAGGAAAGGACAAGGTGACCGACGATGACGGCAGCGAGAGCTCTGAAGGTCTCGAACTAGATGAGGCGGTTGTCTGTACATTGGATCCTGAAAAGGTAAGTTCTTTATCCTACCTAGGTTCCTAACATTTCCCTGACACCGGCAGCATTACCAACAACCGCTCGATTTTGTCATCACTGAAGATGAGCGCGTTTTCTTCAAAGTGACCGGCACTCACGCCGTCTATCTCACCGGAAACTTCGTTGTCCCTCTCGATCAGGCCGATGAGGACGAAAGCGACGAGGAAGACGATGACTACGATGACTACGACCTGTCGCCAGATGAAGACGAGCTTGCTCTCATGGGAGAAATCGACGAAGAGAGCGACGATCTCGACGATATGGCAAATCCTCGAATCATGGAAATCGACACCGATGATGACGAGAAGGTCTCTTCTAAGGCTCCTAAAAAGGATGGCAAGGGCAAGAACAAGCGCCCTGCTGAGGACTCAGAAGAGAATTTGGACGATATGATGTCAAAGACCATGAAGCCTGCCACAAACGGGGAACCCCCACTCAGCAAGAAACAACAAAAGAAGCTCAAGAAGAACAACGGTCAGGCTGTTGAGGCGCAGCAGCAAGCTCCCGCCGCTGCAAAGACGGACAAGAAGGTCCAATTCGCCAAAAACCTTGAACAAGGGCCAAGTGGTTCAGCGCAGCAGAAAAAGGAAGCTCCCAAGCAGGAAGAGCCTAAATCCACTGTCAAGGAAGTCCAGGGCGTGAAAATCGAAGACAAGAAAACAGGCAAAGGCCCTGTAGCCAAGAAGGGCAACAGAGTGTCGATGCGTTATATCGGCAAACTTGAGAATGGCAAAGTGTTTGATTGTAAGTTGGCCTTTGGATTTGGGGACCCTATGACTGCCAATTTCTAACATGTGTTTTTTCAGCAAACAAAAAAGGGAAACCGTTCTCTTTCAAGATCGGCGCCGGCGAAGTGATCAAGGGATGGGATATTGGCATTCCCGGTATGGCGGTTGGCTCCGAACGACGGATTACAGTCCCATCTCATCTTGCATATGGCAAATCCTCCTTGCCCGGAATTCCTGCCAATTCCAAGCTCATTTTCGATGTAAAACTTCTTGAAATCAAATAGGCTGATTTCGTGCACTTTCGAGCCAGAGTTGGATTGGACCAGATCATTGTTTTTTCGCAGTAATATCCCCTACCAAAAGAGTAACCTCATTCGTCGGCGTTTACTTTTGCTGTTTGTTTTCTATTCTTGGAGATATCCCCTGTGGCTTCGCAGTCCGCATGCTTGAGCTTCAATAAGGGTTTCTCGTAGAGATGGTTTAGAATACGGCTGGGATGTTACGGAATGGACTGCTAATCTTGCAAGAGTACTACTATTTGTTGATATCGTATTATAGAAATTGTGTGCAGTAACTAGAGATGCTATCCACTCGCACGCTTCGGCGATTCTCATGGGTGGTGAGTGAACGACAAGTCACCCACCAATTCAACACTCGCAATCCATCTACACCAAGTGCAATCCTATCCATATCACACAATGGGGGATCGAGCCTTTAAGTCAATGAATATCGAAAGCCAATATTGAAATATTTAGGGATATCGGTTATGGCTTCTCCTGGACTCGAATCGTCCGACACCTGCCTCCCGGCCAGACAGTGAGCTGTCCCCCAGGCTCCCAGGACTGCTCAGATCTCTTCAGTTCTCGTTGATATCCGAGGCATTCAGTTGCTTGAGGCCATCAGCATGCGGCCAGCAGCGCTTTCCTCCTGGTACTACGCGGTCTCGACTTCCCGCCGCCAATCCAGGCTTGTTCTTGCTTCAGGCCCAACGCCGGGGTGGATTCTGAGAGCATGATGGCTTTCTGCTCCTTTCTCCTGTCTACTCCCGTATCTCAGGGTGTAATACTCTTTGAACACGCCGGTGTGTATGCATTACTTCTTTCATTAAAACAAGAGGCGAGCTGGACCATCTCGACCGTCCGCTGGCTGTCGTTCTCTATATTCATAAATGATATCGCTTCTACGACGCTACCATGGTCATCCAACGGAGGACAATTACATCCTCCAAGACCTTCCTTGATCATCTAGCGCCCCATAAACGGGCTGGTTGTCACGCGGAGGATTCCGAGCGTTTGGACAATTCGGTGACATTGGCCTCTGAAAGTTCTAGCGGGTCCTCTCGGAGCAAAGACAGTGTACGGAGCTTCTTTAGAAGAAGCGGCTCGAAGCTGCTGTCAATACTGAAGCTACGGAGTAATGACAGTGGAACGGGTGACTAGAGTCCCAAGCCGCCCCTTGATGTATAGCACGATGTTAACTACTTTTTAGATGACAAGTTGCTGGGGGTCTTCCAGCCAGCGCAGAATGAACCAGGTAATAGTCTACTTTTGCAGGGCGGAGTGTATGGCGAAGATGATGGCGAGCTGGACGCTGCTCCTGCCATGTTGCTGGCGCCACCTAACACATTGAGGCTATCCAGAGACAGGGCATTTCGTTCGCACGGAAGCGGAAATCTTGCGAATCAACGCCACTCTGATAGATGCCACCGGCCTTGCGAGGCGGAAGGCACAGACGGCAAACTCTCGACCTTCTATGTCCCCAGGCGACATTCCAGTCCTGGACTCGCACATATTTTATCTCATAAACTCTCCACAACTTTCGGTCACCCTACCATCATCCACCGTGCGGACCTCCGTCAAAGGCCGGAGATTCCCGACTTTTCTTTCAGTGCAATCTCGTCTACTGTACTTGACCTACAGAAACTGGGAGATAATACCCAGGATGATTCAGATTCTTCGTCGTCAGCCCGCAGCGGGTCGTCCCCCAGGACCCAATCCACAAATCCAACTTCCGATGGTGACCCGTTAGCTTCCATTCCAAAGAATTCCAACAAGGGGGGCCGCAATCGCGGTCAAACACCTCCAGGCTCTACTCCAACTAATGATAAATCGTGCCAAGCGGACAGGATAACTCCTTCGATTCTCACAGTTGAGGCTGCTGCGTCTGCAAGAATCTTTTTTGAAATTTATTTCAATGAACTGTTTTCTGGAGAGTCCCCACGTTTTGAGCGTCGACGCGAACTTGAAGAAAGACTATATTTCTCCAACCTTTCTACACAAGAACGTGCTCGAGCAAAATTAGCATGGTATCGGCAGGAGAGCGAGCATCTTCGACAAGACCGTGTCTTAAAAAGCTGGTCAAATTGCACAAGAGTTAGAGAGAGTATCTCTGTCGCTGGCTATGAAGTTATCAAGGCTCTTGGGAAGGGTAGTTTTGGCGTTGTTCGCCCTTGTGAGGGAAAAACAGCCCCTGAATGAGAGTGAAGAGACTTCAAGGTTAGAGTCCCATGGAGATCAAAGCCACAGGAGGTCAAGTACCCTTGACGTTTTGAAATCTGCTGTTGAGGGCACTAGAAGTTCTCGTCGTAAAGAACTAGACCAGACGAAAAGAGCCGTTTTCGCAATGAAAGTCATTAGAAAGTCGGATATGATACGAAATTGTCAGGAAGGGCATCTACGAGCAGAAAGAGACTTTCTCGTTGCATCGGCAAAATCTCGCTGGATCGTTCCGCTTATTTCTAGTTTCCAGGACGCCCATAATCTCTATCTCGTCATGGATTTCATGATCGGTGGGGACTTCCTTAGCCTATTGATAAGGAAGAATATCTTGAGTGAAGATATTACCCGATGGTATATCGCTGAGATGATTCTTTGCGTGGAAGAAACTCATCGTCTCCGGTGGATACATCGAGATATCAAACCTGATAATTTCCTTATTTCTGCTTCAGGCCACTTAAAGATATCTGATTTTGGGCTTGCTTTTGACGGACATTGGTCCCACGATCAAACATATTTCATGAACCAAAGACAGTCATTAATGTCGAAGCTAGGAATACAAGTCGAGGGGGACAATAAAGACAAAAAGGCAGCTTATGAAGTCGCGCAAGCTGCTGCCCCTGGGGCGGCAAAGTTGGAACCCGGTAGGACTCACGACCGACCGCCTTCGATTCCCGGCCCAGGCCCGAACGATGATATCCTTCGCTGGAGAAACCGAAAACAAAGGAAAAAGCTAGCCAGAAGTGTTGTGGGAACCAGTCAATACATGGCGCCGGAGGTCATCAAAAGTGAGCCTTACGACGGAAGATGTGACTGGTGGAGCATTGGGATCATTCTGTATGAGGTGCGCCCTTTTGTGCTAGGCTCCCGCATTGCTGATGCGTACTTGCTAAAATACATCAAGTGTCTATACGGCTTTACTCCTTTTGCGGCGAAAACAAGAAATGATACCAAAAAAAGGATCCTCGTAAGTTGATTCAATCGTCTGACATGTTGCATTCGTCGCTAATGCGCTCCAGCACCACTATCAAACACTTTACTTCCCTACGGACCGACCCTCTGATGGCCTTATCTCTGACGATGCCATTGATTTAATTATGCGGCTACTGCAAGAAAAGGAGTATCGCCTTTGTTCCGAAAAATATATTCTTAATGATTTTGTCCATTCGGGAAGGATACCAGGGGAGCTACTCAATTTCCCGTCCGACAAAACCGTTAAAGGCTATCGTGGTTATTACGTCTATTCGGATGATGCCGCTGATATCAAAACTCATCCCTTTTTTAAGAGTATTCGATGGGACGAACTTCACTACCGTACTCCCCCATTTATACCAAAAGTTAAGGGCTGGGAAGACACAAAGTATTTTGAAGGCGAACTGGTGAGCGATGCTCCGGATGGGACAAGCGAAGCGAGCCCTCCTGAAGAAATAGATCCTGCAGACGAAGCTATCAAAGCCCAGCTGGACAGCTCCAATGCGGGTGTCAAATCTGGAGGGAAGTCGAAGAGTAATGTGCTGGCTGGCCTTGCAGTCACCTTTCAGAATAAACCCCCTAAGAAGAAACGAGAGAAAAAGCGCGCTCGAGATAAGATCTTACGGGATGAACAGATGGGGAAAACTGCTTTGGAGATGCGAAAGAGAACGGCCTTTTTAGGATATAGTTATCGGCGTCCCAAGGATGTCCTTCTTGCACTTGAGCCGGAACGAAGCTAATAGCCTATCCGAACTCAAAGGCAAGGTGGAAGCTTACTGTCCGTCGCTCAAAAATCGTATACCCGGGCTTTTAGTGTGCTTTTGTGAGCGCGGGTTCTCCTTCCACATTGCGCTTTGTCTGATTCCTTCAGGCGTTTATTCCTCAGCAGGTTCTTGGCTTCTATGCCAGCCGTTTGCCCAAAGCAACGATTGATCAAAAATCCCACGTCGTTCCCTGCGAAGGATCGTAGTCGTCTTGGGATAATGTCAGGAAATAGGCTGAATAGAATATTTTTACGACTTCTCACTTATATCTGGAACCATTGAATATGAGGAAGCTAAGGGAGACTTGACAAATTTTGGATGGTATACATATACATCCTTAATACGTAGCGAAAATATCCACAAAGCACATCTAGAAGTGCAGCCATCTAACCTCAGGGACGTACTAAATATATCATCATTTGGCGGACAAAATAAAAGAAGGGTATCTAAAAATAGAGAATGCTTAAGGATAGGAAGACATAGTAAGCTAGGGTGCATTTGGAGATGGTGCTTAGGGAGCCGGCGCTCCCATCATGAACGCGGTTGCGTTCCCGCCATCTTCAGGTTTCATCGTCCCGTTGAGAAGAGGGCAGAGTCTAAGAAAGTATAAGTTGGTGGTTTGCTCTTGATTATCATTCCACCTACAAGAGGTGATGGAGGGAAAGGGGAGTCATACTTTTTATTCGTTTTGATATGTCCAACCTGTCCACAATTGGCGCATTTCCGCTGTGTAGCACCTTTCGGTGCGGCGGTGGGTGCGGGAGAGTTGGCGGTCTCTGGGGAACCTTCCCTGGGTTCGGTCATAAGTGACTTTTGTTTCTCGCGGGCATGGCGACGCTCCTTGTTGCGCTGTAGACGTTGGAGTTCGTCTTGGATACTGTGGGGTGGGGATTTCATGGTTAGCGATATGGCAGAGCTACTATGACTGTGAGGAGTGTGACATACTGTTTCATGCGACGAGCGTCCGTTTCGGGATCGCCGGTTGGCACCATGTCGGCGGCACTAGAGTACAAAATTAGCCAATCGAATAAAAATGAAACAAGTAATCGGAAGGGCACGTACGATAATTCCCTGAGTTCCGCTTCGTACCGCTGCTTCTGATACTGTTTGATGACCCTCGGGTCTTTAACGATTTCCTGGACTTCTTCGATCTGTCCCCTAGAGTTTCTGACCTGGCGAACAATTCTCATGACTTTGTTGGTTTGACTTGACGTACTTAATCTGCTAAACTGGCTGGTCGTCTCGTCATCGCGGCGCCCTGGTAGAGGGGTGCGTCGTTCTAAGCCAGAGGATTTTCCAAACAAGTCCTCAGCTTCGTCGACGTCGATATCACTTTCAGCATCAGAATGCTCAATTGTCGATGACAAGCTTTTCTTCTGGCTTTCCCAAATCCTGCGAATAGAGTCTTCATACGACTTCTGCTGGCGTGCAACATTATAACTGTGCCCGCCCAGTTCTTTGAGTCTTTGGGCATCGAGTTTGTCTTCAACACTTTCACCCACCGCTCTAAACCCTCCTTTCATGGACGTCTTGATGAAACTAAATCCTTCTCCTCGGCCTGTCGGGTCTCCTTCACCATGCAACTGTAGCATCGCCTTTCCTTGAGAAGCAAGAAGAAAGTTCCGTGTAGCTTTCCATGGGGCGAGTTGTTGCTCTAAACTATCACCTTCTTTATCTCCATCGTCGTCTTCATCCTCCTCACGGTCATAGCCTGCATCATGAAGATATTGTAAACCGACCTGCATCGACTCAAGAAGGCAGATGTCTTCAGGCTTGACATAACCCCGTAAGACATCTTCGTCCGGTATGGGTTCTCCGGGTTTCATCTCCCATTCCTTGTGATCCTTCGAAAATTGCAAAAACTCTTTCATCTTCTGGCGGTTTTGCATATCAGTCGACTCGGGGAAATGTTCGGTGATATCGGCAACACTGACTCTGTGGTTGCGGTTTTTCCGAATTTGGCGATAACAAATCATTTTTAGACGATTCTTTGCTGCAGTTGTGACCTTCCGCGAATGAGGTCCTGGTACGTCAACAGACGGAAACTGTTGCCCTGCGACGTATAGATTTTCAATATTTCTTAGATAATAGCTTGCACCGTCCACACCAGTGCTATTTCTGACAACGAGAAAATCGGTGTTTTTCGACTCTTGTCGGAAAACGGGAGCAAGGAACATGCCTGTGGCAATTGCAGTCGTGGTCTCTCCCGGATCAACGTGACCGAATGTGGAAAAGGGGCTTTTATCCTCGGGAAGAAGCACTGCAGTCTCTCCGATTTCGCCTTTGGGACGCATGGAGTCCTCGGCATTTTTCTTGCGATAATAATTGATCACGCGACTTCCCATCCCAAAATTTGACATCATCATAGGATGTTCTTCAGAGTATTCGAGCAGTAAAACATGCGAGTTATCCGCCAAAGACAAAGATTTTGTTGAATCATAGAGAGATTTGGCATCCTTGCCTTTTTGGTGCTTCCGCTTGATCACGGCCGGCTTTTTGAAGGTGATAGGGAGGTTCGGGAAGAAAGTGAGAGCAGGACGATGAAAAGATCGAGCCTCCTGCCTCGCGAGCCTTGTCTTATAGTAGGGCCACTGGAGTCGCACTGCAGGCATACTATGCTCCAGAACAATATTGCCAAGCGTACTGCGGACCTTGTTTTTATGATTCTCTTTCAGCATCTCATAAGCTTCGTCATTTGATATATTATAGCGTTGCATCATGCGTTTTGTGGAATTGTCGGTCTGGGTCCTAGCGCTTCCAAGTTTCGTTTCCTGGACTGATGGTTCTGGGGTTATTTCGTCGAGCAAAAGACGGGGATCATTCATATCGAGAATAATCCGTTTGGCAAGCTTAGCAGTAACCTCCGCAGGGTCGTCTAGTAAAGGAAAGTCGATGTGAGAAAGGGCAAGGTAATCGGCTGGGCCTTTTTCTAATTTTCGTTTTTTGGCTGGAGGCGTTGTTTCAAAAAGCCAATCATCCTCCTCTTCATTGAATTCACCATCTGGAGCAGGCAGGTGGTTTTGATCAGGTCCTTCTTCATCCGAGATTGTGTCCTTGAAGTCCCAGTCCGCACAAATAAATTGTAAGTCCTGCATAGTAACCCCTCCGGGAAGCTGCTCATCCCAATCATCCTCCTCTAGATCCATGATATCATCAAGGGTATCGTCATCTTTCGGAGGGGGACTAATCATGATGACAGACGGTGAATCTGGCTCTGAAGCCTGCTTCGTTAGTTTCCCGGTAGAACGAAACATGCGCTCCTGATCTTGCGCAAACTCGAGTTTTAATTTTGTAGGCAAAATCCGCTTGGGTGGTTTCAGCGGCGTCTTGCCGATGTAATGTGATTTTTTCGGAGGGAGGAGTTCTAGGAAGCGCGGCATAGCATCGCGATTGAATTTAGGCCACAGGGACGCCAGTAATTCTTCATGATTCTCCGGTGGTGCTGGGGGGTTATCTGGCCCGTAAGCGGACATGGCAAATAGAGCCTGTTGTAGCTGGTACTGTCGAAGCGTTTCTGGGTCCATATCTGTTGGAGTTGGAGATCTTTCTTTTCCGTCATCACCAAATATCATGTCCATATCATCTACCGGCGACTGCAACCCCGATTCACCAGGCGCAAGCTGTGTCTCCTGCGCACGTCCGAACCCCCCATGCTTATCCGCCTCCGCCGCGACAGGTGATGACGGTACGTCTCCGAATAAATCATCAAGTTCGTCTCCTGGGGGCTGCCGGGAAAATTCGGTGTCAAGGTCTTGGGTGAAGCTATCCCAGCCCTGGCCCTGCTGAACAGTTTTGTCTTCGGCATCTGGATGTTTGGACGGCTCTTCGTCCGGGAGGTCGTCATCATCTTCGATATCTTCATAATCCACAGCATCATCCGCTTTTTCCCCGGGATCTAACTCTCGGCTCATGAATTCGAGCTCCCTGGTGCCGGTGGGGGAGTTCAGCTCCCGCATAAAGGTATCGAAGGGGTCATCCGCTGGCTTGAGGCCATCGGGCTGCGGGGGTTGAGACATTTCGGCGAGTCGCAAATGTGTAATACTTTCGGATATCTGGCGATCCTGCGCCAGAGGTCTATGAAGCGAAAAAGAACGTCTGAAAGCTCGGGTAGTGTGGGGAGCTCAAGCGGAACAGGCAAAGTAGTCAGTCAGCACATGAGGAATCATCAAGAGTCCCGCGCCTGTTAGCATCGAAAAACAGCATAGAATAAGAAGATAAAGAAAAAAGCGTATTAAATGAGCTCAGCAATCAGCAAGACAGTCGAGGAACAAGCTGGGTGAGATGCCTGGTCGCTACTGAGCTGCTTGTGAATGCGAATTCTAGATATCACGTGACCATAGCCGGAGCTTTCCAGCTTAGTCAGCAGTGGCTGGTTAACACAGGGGATTGTTGTTATTCAGGAGCCCATGAGGACAATACAGAATGGACTGAATGATTTCTATTCTTGTTCAAGTTTCAAGTCTCCATAATAGATACATAGGGCTTTGCTAGCACCATCCATACAGTAGTGCATGGCTGTCGTCTTCCTCCCATCCTTGACGAGCGCTGCGAGCTGCCGTAAATCAGAACTTCTAGGGAGGAAAAGCGCTATGTCTTTTGTCAGGGCTGAGAACTCCGAGTAGATAGTCTCGATCGAGTAGGGCTCCATGGTGGATAGATTAAACACAGAGTCGGATTGATAGCCCGGGCCTAGGATGTAGCGTGTTAGCGCCAATGAAGGGCATATGTCCTCAGAGGGTGGGATTCTTCAGTCAACTCACCACCCCAAGGCGGGCTTGCAAAAATCACGCTATATGGTCCCAGGTCTTTCAGGTAAAGCCGGATCGTCTCAAAGCAGTCTCCCTCAAACCAAGTGATTTTGTCCTCGACCCCGTAAATCTTCGCATTGTGCTTTGCACATTGAAGGACTGCAGGGTCCTTTTCAATCGCGTAGACTCTTTTCCATTTATTAGAGCGTGCGAACGCGATTGCGTTCCCCCCAACGCCCGCAAATGCATCGATCATGATACATTTCTTTAGGGACCGTGCAGCCGCCACATGGTCTGCTATTTTGCTTCAGAGCATCATTAGTTAGCGCGTTTTCGTTAAGTGATGCGGAAAATCAATACATACGTAGCAACGGGCTCTGGAGTGACTCCAAACCAGGCGTCGTCGGTTAACCAGACACCGTCATCGTACTTGGAGAAGATATTATAGCGCTGTGCCCAGTACCTACAATGCCCAATTAGTACTTCTACCTATTCAATAGAGTAAAGGACTCAGTACTTTTGAATATCCTGTGGTACATCATCACGGCTGTTGTAGTGTTTGACCTCCGGTGGAGGCACTTCGCCCTCAACACTCATCTCGCCGCCTCGCTATCATTCATGAAGCAGATTTCCCTATCCGTATCGAGCAATCATAATGGTAAAACTTTGGGCGTTTGGTATTGCTCTACCAGTCAAGGAAGACCGTCGCCGTCTCGTGCTATAACCGGTCGCCCGTGGTGCTGTTAGAAGAACACACTTTTTGAGTTCGAGCTCTGGTGCTGATGTCACCAGCTCAAGGGACACCTTTTGACTGTGAAGCGACAACAGCCCAAAATCCCAAGCGAACCCAATCGCTTTCTGATTGCAATTGTTAGATCTCACTTGGTTTGCTATCGAGTATCCTGTCAAATGTTCGGCGCATTAAATCGCTTCATTGGAAGGCTAGACTCGGATTCACCCAAGCAGCCAAACAGCACCACAGGAGACAGCTCGTACGGCTTCCAGGTGCTGCGGAATAAAGACCCAGAGCTTCCCCTAGAGCCTTGGTTTGATTTTATAATCGGGATAAATGGCCGACTTATAGTGAGTCACCTTCTCCCGTCTCAGAGAGCTTACCGGTTCACAAGAGCTCATCTATGCTTACAGGAAGATCCCGACCCTCATCTATTCGCGACTGAAGTGCGCAATTGTGCTGGGGCAAGTGTTTCTTTGCAGATTTGGAGCGCAAAGGTATCTATGATTTTAGCCCTTACTGTCCGCGGTACTCACCCGTAAAATCCTAGGGCCAACGAACACACAGCGTTGTAATACCGATTCAATCAGAGAAGCCAACGTTAGGGCTCACTTTACAACTCGCACCTCTCTCTTCCACCCAGCACATATGGCATGTGCTGTCGATACCTTCGCCACTTAGCCCTGCCTACCTAGCCGGCCTTCTGCCGCATTCGGATTACATCCTAGGAACGCCGAGTGGGACGCTGAGGGGGGAAGCAGCGCTTGGGGAACTCGTGGAGGACCACCTCAACAGAAGTCTCACTTTATGGGTATACAATAGCGAGTTCGATGTCGTTAGAGATGTGGAGATAGTACCCAACCGGAACTGGGGCGGGGAAGGCGCTCTTGGTGCGGTGCTGGGGTATGGAGCGCTCCATAGACTGCCCGTCGGTCTCGGGGAGGAGGTCGAAGGGCCCGGGGAGGTAGTCTTCGATTCAAGAGATAAACCTACAGATCAAGCTCGCCAATCGCCAAAATCTGTGGCTGGAGGTCACTTCTTAGTGCCGGCGGAAATGCCGTCTCTACGCCCTCTTTCACCACAGACGAGCGGACCGATACCCCAAGTTGCGCGGACTCACGGCCGCCACGGCCGCAAAGCTCGGCACGCACATGCTGCGCCGGCTTCATTTGACGATTACTTCCGTGAAAGCGAACAGAAGAGCAGAGAACAGGACTTTGTGCCGTCGCCGGCT
>NW_003052500.1:2428618-2459733 GCF_000003515.1 Uncinocarpus reesii 1704 | reverse complement strand
TAAGAAATGCTAGTCATGCGAGAAGTATTTTGAAAGATGACTTGTTTATTTCCCCTTGCTAATCCACTCCTCCAACGTTTCACGCCCTTCCCCAATCTTTCCCTCCAGCCAGATCCTCCCATAACCGCTGTGGGCGACGGCCCGTCGCCAGGACTCTTCCGTAATAGTCCGGATTTTTACATGTTGCTCCGCCAGAGCAGGAAATTTCTTCTCATATTCCCATACCAAATCAGAAATATTACGCATGGTGACTGGCAGTAGCGTCCACGCAGCGACAGTGCCTGCCACCAGAGGCGTCGTAGTCCGTAAGAAAACGCCACGGTTTCGAGAAACAATAGACCCCGCCATTGCTGTCACAATCACGTAGATACTTCCGGGAAGAAGACGCTCACCAGACTCGCGAGACGGTGCAAGTGACGCTATGGTGCTGGTGAATCTCGATTCAGCGTTCAAGGCGCGGGAGAGGGCATTGTTGAAGGCGTTTTCGGCAGAGAGAGAGTGATCGTAGAGAAAAAGTCGGGCCTGGCGGATCTGGTTCGCCAACTGATCTGTGGGAGATTGGTGGTCGGACGGGTCTGAAGTCGTTGGGGGAACATTGGAGGAGAGAGCCGGGGTGGTCGGGAGCGGTTTTTGGACTTCGGCTGGTGTGCTGTCGTTGTTGTCGTCGTAGATTGGCTTACGCTGACGCTGCAAGACCGGTGAGAACTACTTATCCCAAGTCAATTGGATGTAATTGGCATACCGAAGACGGAGGAGCTTCCGCATAGAGCGTTCGTCCCGGATACGCAGCAAAACCGCCAGCTATAAGCACTGCGGCGCCGGTGGCAGCAGCGCGCTGAGAGAGACCAGAGATCAGTACTAAAAGTCAAGATACCCACAAGGAGCAACGACCTACTTGGCGCAGCAGCGGATGCAGTACCATATTATCTGTATCTAATTGCGCTGACCTGCCAATTGCCGCTTGAGAGGATTGACGATGTTGTTTGCAGTCGAATGTCAGATTCAACACTGTTTTTGAGTTCTCGGCAAGACTTGGAAATTTTGCCCGCTCCCGACCATCAAAACTTGCCAGGCGACACTCTCGACGCTCTGAATCTGAGCAGTTCAGCACCAAGGCTCAGCGCAGATGCAATGTCAAAATGCTTAAGACATTGATTCGAAGGTCGTGGACCTGTCGACAATGTGTCCTACGGTTGCGCGCCGAAACCCGGCGCTCCTTTCAGGGAGCTCCGGCCGCAACGCCCCTGCACGAATACAATGTCGCCAGCAACAATTCAAATCAAAGACATGAAGACGAGACACTACGGCGTGTTTTCGATTCCAGAGCGTTTTGGCACGAATTCTCCCATCGAAAAGCTGGTACCTCCAAGCGCACCGGCCTCCTCCAAAACCAATACCTCACGACTCCAGACGGGTTCCTCGTGTTTGCCCAAATCTCGATACAAAAATGTCAGAAGATAGTGGCAAAAGTTATCGGCGCTAGCTCGCAGGAGGAATACAGGGAAATGGTCCGAGACCTCGACCGTATGAGCGATCTACTATGCCGGGTGATAGATATTGCAGAGTTTATGAAATTGAATCACCCGAGCCAGCAGTTCCAGGACGCTGCAACGCAGGCGTTTGCACTCATGTTCGAATATATGAACGTGCTGAATACAACGCCAGAGCTTGATGCGCAGCTGAAACGGGCGTGCGCGGATCCAAATGTCACATCCCGCTGGAGTCGGGAGGAAAAGGTGGCTGCGCAAGTTCTATTGAGGGACTTCTCGCAGTCAGCTATACATTTGCCACCCAAGGATAGGCAAAGGTTTGTCGCGTTATCAAACGAGATAAGCCAGCTGGGGCCCATGTTTGTGAGGAATATGCAGCCCGAAACCAGCCAGTTGAATCTTGACAAGAACAAGCTCCGTGGTATGGATCCTGCGCTCATTCAGCGGCTTAAAAGGTGGATGAAGGTTGCAGTTCCAATGTTTGGCGATATACCAAAAATGGCACTTTACTCCGTGCACGATGAAGAAACCAGAAAGAAGATCTATCTGACTTCTCGAACATCTTCAGAAGCTCAGCTCAACCGCCTAGAGACCCTCCTTCGGAAACGAGCAGAGCTGGCGAAGCTCGCTGGATTTCCAAGTTATGCACATATGACGCTAAATGATAAAATGGCCAAAACTCCAGAGGCAGTGGCTAACTTTTTGGAAGCGCTCAATGCCAGCAATCGTGGACAGGTCCGAGACGAGTTGGCCACACTGCTTGCCTTGAAACGAGCCAATGATCCTTCTGCCACATGTCTTGAGCCGTGGGACCATGCCTACTATGTTCATCAATATTCTGCGCAGCATAGTAGAGTTAGAAAATCTCGGGAGTCGACTTTGCTCCCCGCTTTCTTCTCGATTGGTACGGTGATGCAAGGGTTGTCCCGGCTTTTTACCCGTCTCTATGGCGTTCGCCTTGTGCCAACGGAAACTTTGCCTGGGGAAATTTGGAACCCCGATGTTCGGAGACTCGACGTTGTCGACGAGGCTGATAGACGCCTTGCGGTAATCTACTGTGATTTCTTCACGCGACCTAATAAAAGCCCCAATCCTACTCATTTCACCCTCCGTGGCTCCCGTGAAATTTCAAAAGATGAGGTTGCTGGATGCGCTGAGTTATCCTCTTCCCTCCACCCCAATGATGGTATGGCTGCAGCTGTTAAACCTGGATCCGATAAGCTCTATCAATTGCCAACGGTTGCCTTGATCTGTGACTTTGATCAGTCAAATTCCGGATCAACTCCTTCGCTTCTAAACGAGCACAGTTTGGAAACCCTCTTCCACGAAATGGGCCACGCCATTCATTCTGTCCTTGCTCGTACAAGTTTACAAACGATATCCGGAACCCGGTGCGCCACCGATTTCGTGGAACTCCCTTCTGTGCTTATGGAAAATTTCGCAACCGCGCCTGAGGTTCTGGCTCTTTACGCACGTCACTGGGAAACCAATGAGCCCCTGCCCGAGCATATGGTCCAGAGTATGAAGTCGAACCGTCGGGAACCGGAACAGTGTCCATGGTAGTATGGATGACGAAACGCAGATCTTGATGGCTCTGTTGGACCAAGCCTATCATTCGTCACGCCCGCTCGAACCAAATTTCAGCTCCACGAGAATCTACCATGATGTTTATTCCGCCCACAGCAGTCTACCAGACCCGCCAGGGTCACGAACCTCTTGGCAGGGATATTTTGCACATCTGATTGGCTACGGTGCGACGTATTACAGTTATCTTTTTGACCGAGCTATCGCGAATAAGGTCTGGTCAGACGTTTTCCAAAAAGGGGAACTATCCACAAATAGAAACGCGGGTGAGCGGTTCAAGAATGAGGTGCTGCAATGGGGCGGGGGGCGAGATGGATGGAGCTGCATTGCCGGGCTATTGGATGCAAACGGCAACGGAAAGCTCGCGGAAGGCGGGGAGGAGGCGATGCGGGAAGTCGGCAAATGGGGCTTGGGTTTAATGGGGAGCTCCGAAAGGTGACCCCGGCCTCCGTTGGTTCGATCTTGCTCAGCATCTAGCAACGGCTGAAGCCATTTTGGCGCTTCGGATCGACTTATGCCGTTGATCTTGAATGCACAATCTGCGCATGAGCACAGGTCCGGAGAAATCTTGCCCAATATATAGAACGACCATGCCTTTTTTTGCATATACAAAACCGGGAGCATATATATATAGAGGAACATTACCATTTTATTAATCAGGATAGAAATGCAAAATTGTTCAGTTCAAGTCAGCGTCCTCAGGCCAAGGCCCTACCAAGCCATATCTAACTCCATATGTTTGTATTGTTTGTTTTTTGATGGGGCCAGGGGTTGGTAACTATCGTCTCAGCCTCATTCTCAGAACTATTAATGGAGTTTCTTCGCAGTTGGTTTCCCCTGCTGAGACCTGATCCATACTCAACAAAAGCTGATCGTGCTTAGTATCGCTGAATATCTCGTCCTCAACAACCGCGAAAACTCGTGAACTTGTTGTTCGTGTTTCGGAGTCTAGACTCCCCTCGGCAAGAAAAGCCACACGCCAACTCAGCCAGCTGCCCTTATCCCCTCAGCCCGAGAAATCGAAGATACCCTTTGCTTGAACATCTAATTTTTTGGAAGCTGTCCGCCTTTCAAAGGCGTCATGACTGTTTCAAAAGCACAAACGCTACCCGTTGCTGGAGCCTCGACAGATATTCTTTTGGAAGCCCAGGATCCAACAGGAGAGCCTTGCTCGACCGGCAATCTCGTGCCGTACCCTGCTTACTCTGATTTGGAAAACGACGACAGCCCTCCGGCCTATGTTGAACATGACGAGTCTTTGCCCTTAGTCAACGACCATGACAACCTACCCAACGAACTGGCCCTCAGCAACCTGTATGAAATTCCTGGAGGCCGTGTTCTTACTTCGAAGCGCGAAGGCAAGACGTACACAGTCTCTCTGGCTCCATACCTGTCTTCAAACGCTGAAGTGCTGTACAAGTTCTTTAAACTTCAGGCTGATATCCCTCCTTTGATCTGCTTTTCAGTTAAAGGGACCCACACAGTATCAAGACGAAATAGCGATAGGCAACGTTCAAGCGAGACGGTCACGGATTTTGATTTCCTTATCGATGGTAGCGGCATCCTCGCAGCCCCTAGATATGCTAGAGATGGATATCACCGGGTGACAAAAGTGATCAAGGACAATGATGGCGTGTCTGCATACAGAGGAGGACGATTCAAGAGTACCAGAAGCGGTTGGGTGACCAACGAGAATACTGAGAATTCTCTTGAAAGCGGGGACCAGGCGACCAACGGGCCAACACTCGAGGAATGGTGCCAGAGGTTTTGCAATGACAAGTCGGGTGTCAGATCGTAAGACACTCCGGTTGAGGTCACATGCTGATCTATCTTGACTAATGTGTATTGTTCGTTCAGCTTTACTCTGCATCGAGACATTGTCTCCTGGAATCTCAACATTATCCAACAAGAGATCAAATCTATCATCCGCTCTACGAACTATCGTGGTAGCCTTTCGGTGTCACCTTTCATAAAGCAGTCCAGGCTCACGATATACTCGCCATCTTTTTTCAACAAGATGCGCACCAATAATCTTGTTTGGTGGGCCTGCGTGATCCTCCAACTTTGGATACTCGCTTGGCCTCTCTTGATTCTTTTAGAGAGGCGATATGAAATTATTCGTGTGGAACATCGCCCTCCCGATTTTCCTACTGAAACTGAGTGGATTAGACGTTTCGCACCCGCAATTAAAGCTGCAGCGTTGGGCAGAAGAAAAGGGGAAACCGTCACCACCGTAGATATTACCCGGGGAGCAGATATGTTGGCAGGAAGGGATGATACACATGCAGAGAGGGAAAGAAGGCAGAGGATGGACAGAGGCGAGGCGACTTGGGCAGATTCGGTTGTTGGTGTTGTTAGGGGCGTGTCTGAAGTTGCTCGCCATTGGGATACGAGTCTCGGATGGGGTGGTGATGAATAGGTGGTTAACATTACGCCGTTCGATCTTCCGCTCTTAAATGCCATCAAGCCTGGGTTGTAGTGGCGTTTAGAGCATTGCTTACCTGTGTGTCATTCTCAGAGCTGTTTTCATAGCTTGAGTGGACGTTTCTTACTTTAATATCACCCAACGTCAGGATAAGCCTTCAGGCGGCATATAATTTCACGGTTTTGAAGTCAACACCAATCTTTGGGTAAGGGAAATCGAAATATCTCGTGCAGGATGCTACTCTGTAAAAACTATCAATCTTCCGGCATGCAGGCTTGGTCAACGCCAAATTCAGAAGTCTTTGTTCCCTGGCGCCTGTTTAAAAGTATGATGCCTGAGAGGATGTTAGGCTTCATTCCCAGGCTCGAGCAGGTTACTAGCGGTATGGGTTGTCATTCTGGATTCTGGTATCGCTTCTCCGAAAAGGAATATTTCCGGTTTCGCGCAGGTATGAAGGGGTATAACCACCGAGTCTAGCCCCAGGCGAAATCTCAGTTCATGTGGTGGATAATAAACACACGGGCTCTTTCCATGTGTCGCCTGGTTACCATAATAGAAATAATTGCCATCGCCAAAGACGCTCACAAGGCACCCAGAGAGTGACCCTCTCTTCCATTCCTTGACTTTTCTTTCGAGCGAGCTTCGTAGTAGGCTTGAGTACCTTTTGATAGTAGGAATTTATATCTCGCGAATCTACCGTTGGCTGTTTTTCCCGATTAGGACGGTAACCCCGTGGCTAAACGTAACGCCGCATAGTTGATCCGTGCATAGATTGCCGCCGAAACAAGCCTTTGACGGTCTCCACATCTGCAGTGTGGCGGCCAATGGGCAACGAGCCGTCCTCGGTTGCATGATGCATCAATATCGTGGTGTTGAACCTCTTGAACGCGGTGCATGCATCGACAGTCCAGAGCACATCAAGATTGAGTCTCCAGCGGAGAACTAAGGCCATCGCAGCCGCCGCGGCGACTCTGGCTAGTCCATTAGACGACGTCAATCACGATTCACAAGCCGACACTCCTGTGCCAGCACCTGTGGAAATGGCACAAATGGCATCTCGGGAATCCCCATCATTTTTCTACACGCGAGCTTTTCTGCCTTCTAAAATTGGTCAACTAGTCGGGTGATGAGCCCGATTCTTCGACCTCCTACCATCGGAAACCTAGGTTTTAAGGGCAATATCATCAAGGTTCCGGCGACCAACCTCGTAACTAGGGACATCGTTCATATTTCGATCGGTACGTCCCCGCTGACATGCGGCTTTTCATCGATCAGTTCTGACCGGAGAGTCTGACGAAATTGAAGGTGCCACCGATGCGACCGACAACAACCTTCTCGAGACGCGAAACATCGAGTGGGCACTAACAAACGGTCACCCTTACAGGTAGACGTTCGGTCAGGGACGCATCGCCAATGTGGCCGGAAATGTCAAGGGAAAGTCAGCTGTGATCCAGAAAGAAATTCCTAGGTTTGTTCGCATTATCCTATGCTTAATCTGCGCGCACTCTGTATTCTTTTGATATATGCACCGGAAAGTTGGTGTTCTATTTCACGCTCTTGTTTTTGCCTATGAGAATCAAAGTGACGGGTCTCTTGGTTATACAGAAGAACAGCTCACACGATTCAACAAAGTTGGACAGTGTGTCTCCTTCGTTACTCAGGTGGCGCTTCAATGGGGAAACATTTTGTCAGTCCGAAGCAAACATCCTTCAATTTTACAGGCGGATCCGATTCGTAGAAAGGGACAGAGCCCTTGGCTTGTGGCGGCTACCTCGATTGCGACTGTTCTCATAAGGCCCTATCCCTAAAATTCCTTGGTCATTTCCTGTGGGGTGTTCGTTATCGTCAACAATGGCCCTGATATCCCCGGAGGTAAAGATACGGTATTGTCAGGCTATGCAGCAACTATACTTTTTCTAAACGTCAATAAATAAAGAAGGTCGTCCTTTTTGCAACTCTCGAATATTTCGTGGATATGATAGAGAACGTAAACAGACTCATAGTTAAAAGAGATGAATTTGATTTATGGCGATTTTGACTTGGACCCCAAGCAATATACGCCACGCACGCCGCTACTCCACTAGAATCGCAAGGAGTATAGGGTATATGGACTGCATTGAGATTCGAACAAATATCGAGCTGATCGGAACGGGGTGAGATTTAAATGTGCTCCGGAGTTGGGATGCTGCTGTTCTAGCCGATGCTTAGTCATCACAATATCCACGGCAACGACCATTCCAACGACAGATGGTCAAACTGCCATTGGAACTCGACCACCGTCTCAATTGCCCCAATTCGTCTCCTGATTACTCCGTCAGCCATGTCTCTCTGTAGACAGGCATGCCGGAGGGCATCTGGACCGCATGACAACCCAATTGTTAACTACGTCTGGGTTAGCGACACCCTCCTCGCTTGGTCCTATACCCAATTCACCACGACACAACGACGATATGGAAGTAATGTTCCCGGCCCGCTTGAAGCAAGAAGGCGGCTTGCAAGGAGGAGAAATACGCATTTGGCTACAGTTGGAAGTGGAGGTGCTGGCATTGACCCTAGCCTTCTGTTCGGACGGAAGCCCTCAGAGCCGCAGCACCGCGTCGCATCTCCTTTTGAATCTTTCTTTCTAGAACAGACACCCTCAAGTACGTGCAATACTATAAAATAATTATACCTACGATGCTGACCATATCGTGCAGCGACTGCCCCGCCCGCCTTCGATCTAACCAATCCGCTACTCCCAGATGCCAGGCCCTCATGGCCGTTCTCTAACACTCCGCCCTCCCCGCCCACTCTGAGCCTCGATCAAATAGTGTCTCAAAACTTATATCAAACAGAATCGCTAGAGGATATTCGCTTGCTTATAGCAGACCTCGGCGTTGGCCTGCGCAGCCTTCCCGAGTGCAGCCGCTTGATTTTCGACCACGTGCTACAGGGCTATCGGAATGGATCACCATGGACGATTGCCGACGTTGGCGATTTTCTTGGAGATCCCACCCTGAATACTTTGGGTTCCATGAACTTTGTGGCTGTGGTGCAGTCCTTGGTCACCCGTCCAGGTTCAACGCAGGAAGTAAAAGAGGTCTTTAGCATGCTGAAGCAAATGTTTAACCTCGGTGCCGTCCCTCGAAATGAGATAATGTTGATGCTGAAACTGGTTCGGCGAATTCAAGTTTCCGACAATAACTCAAAACACGCTGCTGATATTCATGGAATCTGTTATAATGCGATGTGGCGCGGAATAAAATCATGCTCTATCCTGCCCCCGAAAGATATTGGTAGGAGGACGTTGGGATTATGGCTTAACTTTCTTGCAAGGGGATATCCAAGCGGGAATTCATTGTCAGTGAGCAAAGATATACTTCGCCTCCTTGCATCTAATAGGACGAGTTCCTATTCATGGATACGGGACGTCCTATTGCAAATCGTTAGGCTTAAAGCGATGCGTACACCCCAGAACTCTGGAATTTCCTATTGGAGGAACTTCCATAGACATATCCACGATGTCAATAATATTGGCCAACTGTTCGGTAGCCGCTTCCTTCTGGAATCGATTCTCCGATTTACAGAATCGTTGTTGATGTCTCGACGATATCGGAAAAGCCGACGAAAGCTTCTCCAGATTTGGGGTGGTATTCTGGAGGAGTCTGCCCTTGGCTCTTTGCTTTATGAAACCCGCTGGGGTATTCCTCCACGTCTTTGCAATGCGCCACGCATGAGGAGACAGCTGTTTAAGACCAGTATGGCCATGAAAAGGAAAGGAAACTACACGAGACAACAATGGCTTTTGAAACTGTGGCTCGTTAAGGTCCTGGGCCGTAAAGCTCGCGGTGCGCACCAATTCGATTCTCGTCAAAGGCATGTGTTTGAAAAGCTTCTAGTTTACGACAAATATTTGCGAGGGTCACGCCCTAAGGTCGGCATTAATGCTTATCTGCGTGGTTTTATGCGAGCATTTAGCCGGCTTGGTTTGCCGCATGCAAATACTGTCATTACCACGAGCATGCGGATAGAGTATGAGCGAAGTCTACGGAAATATCAACACCTTCCTAGCGACGTTCTCATGACTCTATCTGAAGTTGAGCGTGGTGGATTATCACCTACAGATGTGTTTTGGGATAACGAAAAACATGGGCTGCTAAGAAATGAATTGTTTGTTCAATGGGAAAAGCTGGCAAAACAAACAGACGTCACGGCGCCCGATTTTGCCAATAAGGTCCTCCTCTACACAGAAACGAACTCACCGCGCCGCACTGGCTTGCTCCGACTCCTCCGCCGCCACACCCCGTTCAAAATTGCTCTAGCTTATTCCTGGGATTCTTTCAGATATGGTTCCCTTGACGGAAGGCTGCGCGGAGCGCAAGCATACACCAATGATGGGTATCCAATCTTGAACCCGACGGATTGCCTTGCGACAATGCACAGCATCGCTCTGATTTTTGCGTGCTCTACCAAGCTCAGTCCCCGAAATTCGTATAGATTGACGAGATGGTGTTATGAGTATCTGTTTCTTCATAATGCGCCCATCAAGCCCACAATTGTTCGCGCTTTATATCACGCTGCTATCCACCGGTATCAAGAAGCTGGGCTTGCTATTCCTATGGATAGGTTTACTTTTGTAATGGATAAGGTCCGGGAGGTTGAAGGAGACGAAGTTGCAAATGCGCTTTCTAGCGGTGTGCCTGTTGCAAGGTGCGGGAAGCACTAATTTCTCTTGCTGTGCTATTATGGTGCTCTTGTCACCCTGGTTAACCATCTTGTTGATACAACTACTTTTCCCTATTGCAACCTACCGTACCCTATTCGTATTTACAGAGACATGTTAGATAGACTTGGAAAGTCTAGTATATGTAACACCTTAAGTGGAAGTAAATTACTTTGAGCAGCAAAAAGTCTGTATTTCAATATGAAAAGTATAAGTTTAAGCATCCTCGATTCCTTTAGATTCACTGGCACTTATGGGGCAGGGCGATGTCCTAGGCACGAAATGCACTGGTGTGCCCTGTGCCGTACAGCATACGCCATAGTTTAGAGCTGGACGGGAAAATGGATACGTCGCTACTGTCATGATGTGACGATTCAAATAAGCACCTGATCGTCTATTGCTACTAGTGCACCCAGACCTAGGAATATAGAAGAGTACATTAGAGGCAACAAAATGAAAGACGGCGGTAGAAATCAAGAATCAACATCCATCTTCTCCACAACCACCCCAGTCCTGTCATCGCCGAGTTCCTGCACGGTCACATATCGACCTATATCCTCCTTTGTAATAATCTTTTGATCCAACCATGCTGTTGTACCCTTTGCAAATCGATAATTTCTCTCCTTCTCACCCCGCTCGTTGGGTGTGATATAATTACGAAGCAGCCGAGTGGGTTTATCTTGCTCGATCACGCAAACATCCACGTTGCTTCCGGAACCAAGATCGTTGAAGATACCCGCCTTTATAGCCTCTGAAGCGAGAGCGATGGCGTCTTCCTTTGTCAATTCGGGTCTCCACATAGTTTCGAACACGGACATTGCAGCAAGTGAGCCCGATCCCATTGTCACATAGGGAAGTTTGTCGGTGGAGCCGTGGGCGTGAACTGTGTAAAGACCGACCCCGGTAGGGTCGACACCGGCAATAACAAGATACGCGCCGATGTAGCCTTGGTAGCGGAATAGGTGTTGTTTCAGCATTGTCATACAGGTTACAACGCGTGGCTTTCGGCCGGTGGAAAGGGCATGGAGTTCAAGGTTGGAGCTGATCAGCGCAGTGGTAAATTCTGTGTCTGCTGCGGTACCAGCTCCTGCACACCATATCGACGGAGTAATGTAATGAAGTTTTTCGCAGTTCTAGCAGTCATGTCGAAGTCAGTGTTCCAGAGTCCGCAAGACGGGTCACCTTCAATCAACCAGAAGAAAACAAGACGTACCTTATCAGCAACAATAGGGCCACTCGTTGCTCTTGTATCTGCGGCAATCTTAACGTGCAATCAATAGCTGGTTAGCGACATACAACTGGACACAACAAAGCACGAGACCGGTGTGAGCTTACCACGACGCCTCCGTCAAAAATGCATCCAACAATCGTTGTTCCAGTGCTTGTAGCCTTTGGCAGGGGGACTCCCTTTGCATGAAGCGCTGCATTTCGGTTGTAATTGGAGAAGTCGAACCCAGGCATAGCGAGGTGATGGACAGACAACCTGGGGAATAGAGAGATGCGAGACGAGCTAAACAGACAATCAACGGCGGCGACTAATCCAGGCCACACTGCGTAAAGCAATAGACGTAGCAGCGACAGCAGAGCAAAGAAACAGGACCGGGATCCGTGGAGGGGGCAGTGGTGTTGCTGTTGATGCTGCTGGTTGAAGTGACGAAGCTCAAGCTGCCTGATGCTGTTGTCCAGCTGCGGGCCAATCAGCATCCATTGGCTCACAACCTCAGACCATCACGACGGCGACAAAATCACCCAGCGCGAATCCTTGTTCCACTGCAATTAATCTCCGCGACGAGGAGCTTCTCGATGCCTACAGGACCCTACACGGCTTCTACGAGCAACCGTCTCCTTTGCTGCAGCTTGTTTCCTATGCACAGCCCTCGACTCTCCGCATAGGAGCGCGCGCGTCAAGATTTTCGGCCCTACCTTCCAGCTGTTCAACAGGAGTCCCCGTGCACTCCAGCAGCGCCGTTCCTTCAACGTTTTACCGCGGGATTCCCTGACTTTCGATGCGGGGAAAACGCGTTATCCCATAGATTCTAGGTCCCGATCTCTTTCAGCAGACTACGAATCTCTGAAGATGGCGTTCTCATTCGGCGGCGCCTCCCAGCCGGGTATGGGCGCTGGAAAGGTGCAGCTGGGCGCTGAGCTACAGGAAATTCAAACTCAGGTGCGGGACCAGACAAGCTCTTACAAGAAGGATGCTAACGCAGTGGTGGACAGGAAGTGGGTTTCCTTTCTCTTAATGGCGACTCCAAAGTACGCCTGCTTCCTTCACCGTGGCCCGCCGACAATCTACCCCCTCCGACTTCGTCATTGCTGAGTGTCGCATCGTCCAAGTCCCTTTTAGCAGCAGCCGGGCCGGATGGCATCGTAATCGCCAGTACGGACTCTGTTCGAAAGGCGTTTTTCGCAGACGCCACTGGTGATAGCTATATTAGACCCTTTCAGCCAGAGTTACAAGTCCCACTCCCAGGTAGAATCTCCCACGTGGCGTTCTCCGCTGACGAGACGGCGCTGGTGGTTGCTGATCAAAATGGCGGTGGTCTCGCGGTGTACGACGTGGCGGCACTCATGCAAGGCAAAGGTCAGCCGGCGGCAACAATAAGTTTGAACGGGGAATCATTACGAGCTTTATTGCCAAACCCCGTCGTATCCGAACTTTTTGCGGCTGTGACCACGAACGGGGAATTATTGATTGCAAACTTAAAAGAAAACCGGCTGGAAATTGGACCTAATGGACCCGTCTTGAAAACTGGAGTTAGCTCGGTTTCCTGGAGTACGCGAGGCAAACAGCTGGTTGCCGGTTTGGCAGATGGAACTGCCTATCAAATGACGCCGAAAGGAGAAGGAAAGGCTGATATCCCACGACCGCCGGATCTTGAGGGCAATCAACACGGTCAGTGGTAGATTTGTCTGTTTTTCACCCACTATGCTAATACTGTGTAGTATCGTCGCTTATATGGCTGGAGAACCATTCGTTTCTTATGGTGTATACCCCGACGCTAACGTCAGATGAGATGCCCATTTCTTCATATTACATTTTGACAAGACACCCTCCCGACAATTACGAGTTTCGAAGACTGCCCGAAGTTTGCTCTCCATTTGGAGCGAAGCGATACCCGCCCTTCCAGTTCACTGGTCGGCTAAAAGACTTCGAGCCAAATTTGAGAGAAGTTCTTTTTATTTCATCGACCGCTTCAACTGACGTTGGACTTCTCACAAGATCAACAAAACCCCTTGTTGATGACTGTCCGCCAGAAAATATCACTGATATTTTCACTGCTACGACAATGTCGGAAGACTCGAGACGAGCAGAGGTTCCAATGACGGAAGATATGGTTGACACGTCACCCGTCGGATTAGCTGTGGATCTCTCAAGCAAGAGTAACGTTTCTTCACCCATTCCCGGTGACGACCTCAGAGAATCTAGCACACCGTTACCTGCACTTATGATCTTGAATAATGACGGCGTGCTTTCTTCCTGGTGGTTCGTATATTCAGAGTCAATCAGACAGCAAAAGCCATATCCTGGTCTTTCAGCAGCAGCCAAAACCCAGCCTACTTCCCAACAGCCGGCTGCTCCACAACCTAGCACTGTACCAGAAACGCCCAAACCAAGTTTTGGAGGGGGGCTCCTGAGGCAGCCAGCATTTGGGCAACCTTCCTTCGGGACTCCTGCAACTCCTACATTTGGCTCAAGTACTCCCCTTGGAGCAAATCTTCAACAAACACTAGGAAGCTCCCAGCCTGCATTCGGACAATCAAGCCAACTGGGAAGTGGGCGATCACTTTTTGGCCAAACACCCGTACAGGCGCCTAGTCAATTCCCTACCGGAGGGGGATTTGGTTCCTTCGCGTCTCCCGGCGGCTTTGGCGGCACTATTGGTCCCCAAACACCCGAAAAGAGTGTGTTCGCAAAAGCAACGAGTGATAACTCGTTCTTGAATGCCGGACAGCCTGCGTTCGGTGCGCAAATGTCGTTCACCCCGAAAGAAACTCCAGGCCCCGCCTCCGGTGCATTTGGGTCCGGTGGTTTCGTCCTTGGCTCAACCTTCACGCCAGACGCAAACGCTGCTATGGATGAAGACAAACCGGAGAAATCGAATGGGGCCTTATCGTTCGGGTCATTTCAGAAATCCCTTGACCTCCACGGTGACGCTGAATCCTCAATTAAACCAGAATCCAAACGATCCCCCTTCTCATCGGCCTTTTCGAACATTCCCGAAACTGAAACGCCTGTCTCTAAAGAATCAGCTTTTAGTACTCCCAAAACAGGGCTGTTTGGTACGCCTCCACAATTCTCGACGCTCCGAGCTTCCGTAGAGCCAACAACCCCCTCTACGCCATCCATTCAACCTCCTTCAGTTGCAGTGTCAAAAGAGAGCATTGCGCCTTCAACTACGCCTGAGGACAGCGATTCCTCCAAAACGACCGTCAAAGTGGCAGCTGCAGCGGATAGTGAACCTACCACTCCGCCAAAATTCACAGAGCCCCCGCTTCCGCCCGACCCTACCAGTAGAGCTGCATATGGCCCGGGGGACACTTCCGCGTCTTCGTCAAATGATTCACGAACATCTGCTGAAGAAGCTCCTTTGCCACCAGATTTCCTTCCGGTAATGAAAAAACAGGAGCCGCTGCCTGAAGCTGAGCTTTCAGAAGAACCTAGTTCACCAAAAGAGTCCGTGTTACCGGGATCACCCAAACGTACGCCGCCAGCTCTACCAGATGAATCAGAGGAAGAAAAGGAAAAGGCCGAAGATTTCGAAGATAGTGGGGAAGAGGTCACACCGGCGGTTAGCCCCATTGACTTTAAAGTATCTCCCGAGAGCTCCTTTGGAGGTGTGTCTGATAAGAGTCCTACTGGCGGGCTTTTCACAAAGATAACAGCGCCGGAACCGAAACACGCAGTTTCCAAACCTTTATTTGGAGAAATTCTAGAGACCCCAGTATTTCCACCCCCCAAATTACCCAAAGGTCGAGCCGTACTCAGCCCAAGGTCTCCAAGCCCCGTCCGTCATCAGCATGGAACTATGTTCTCCGCCCCTGACTATATGAGATCAACAAGTGCGCCAATACCTGGGAATGCTCTTTCGCGCCGAAAAGCCGCCTTGGAATCTTCCATGCTTGCAAACCAAGTAACAATGGCATCCGAGGACATTGAAGATGAAATCCCACCCAAAGACTTTCAACTTCAAACGCAACGGCTTCAAATTGAAACCCAGGAGCTTGTTGAGGATGAGGATGAGCAACTGCGCGGAGACCTGGCCCGACCTCTCTCGCCGGCCCCAACCCTTGACCCTTTCCTACCGCATCAAGATTATACTGGCGAGAGTTTGAAACCTGGTATTCCCGGTCAAATTGAACGGCTCTACCGCGACATCAATGCCATGATAGGTACATTGGGTATTAACGCACGGTCCCTCTCTGCGTTCCTGTTATACCAGCAGTCATCGAAAGACGATAACTACATAGGATGGCTCCGAACCCTTCGAAGTGAAAAATATGCTGACGTCCTAGATGAAAAACTGCTCTTGTCAGAAATGGAGAAGCTTCAGCGAGGCGTCGAAGCGTTGGATCAGTTCCTTCAAGAAGGAAAGATTGAAAATATTCAAGAGAAACTCGAAAAATGTCATCAACTTTTCAGCAAAGATCTTAATAATCTCAGAGGCCAATGTGCAAGCATGAGAAAAACGTTGGACTCCTATACTGACGCTGCGGCAATTGCTTCAGCACCACTGACGGCAGAACAATCAGCGCTCCAACAAGACTTACGTAAATTATCCACTGAATTCCAGGCGAAACTTGCAGATCTTGAAAAGGATGTGTCGCTACTGCGGGCAAAGCTTGCCGACTGTTCTAAGTCGATAGGTGGTTCCGGTGGCTCGTCAAAGAAAAGCAATCAGCATACAGCTAAACCAACGGTTGAAGCAGTCACATCGACTATTAAGACCATGACGAACATGGCACAACAGAAGAGCGGAGATATTGATGTTTTGGAAGCTCAAATGCGGAAACTAGGAATTGATATCTCTGCCTCTGTAGCTCCGCAAAGTAGGGAAACGTCTCCTTTTTCGACACCTCTTAAGAAGATACAGCGACTGCCTATTACTCCTGGATCTCGAGCATCTGGCGATGGTGGTGTTCATAGCTTGTATCATACACCAGAATCTAATAGGACCTCCAAATTCCGGTCAAGCGTCCTGGTTCAGAGCGCGTTACGGAGTCCAAAAGGGGTTACGGAATTGGTTTTGCCTGGAGATTCAGAAAGGTTGAAAGCCAAAGCTCAGCGACGGAGAGAAGTGGTCGGCCATCTGAAGGCTGCACTTAGCCACCGGAGATCAAAAGTACGGGGCTTGGATGACTTTTAAATATTACAACGTTGAAAATAAATCCTGAGGAACGTCAGATGCTTGTGTGAGTGGCTGTCCTGATTTTTCCAAGTCTCTTTTTGAGTGGATAACGGATCCCTGCCGACTTTTGCCAGCCCTCTGGAGAGTTTGAGAGAAAGGTCGTGTTTTGCACGGCACTGGGGAATTATGTGCGATCCATAAATTCTTTTCTCATGAAATTGCCTAGCACACGCAGGGTCCGAATAATCTTTTGTTTAATAGCCTGGGAACACAGATGACAGAGTGAAGCAGTCCCTGATTTGGTGGAGCCTATACTTGAATATCTGAAGCGGAATTCTGAATTTAATTAAGAAGATCAGAGATCTGCGAGTCGATGTACTCGAGTTGGAGTCCAGAAAAACGAATATATCAACTAATAACAAAACGTCGTGGTATTTTCCCCGAGAATAAGACGTAGCTCTTCCATATACCCAATTCAAATTAAAATCCAACAAAGATATCATGCGGTCTCCGAATCCACCCAGGAGCGCCTAACCTGTACATCTTCATGAAAACACCAGTCCATTCTTCAAGTTCCCCCACCTCGAAACGCAATAATCCATGTAGTAGTTCACTCTAGGCTTCCACGGGCCTTTGTTTCCAGTCTTTGGTAAGTCATCAGCGGCCCTCGTTATGTACGTGCTACTGATATTCAAAAGCGGGACCGTTTTCAACGGTGTATCCAGAGACGGCCGTGCGACCGCGGCGCCCGAAGCCTGCATTTGGCGAACAAGGCGGCAGAATAAAACTGCCGTCGCGTCCGCGCCTGGCGTCCAAGAGGCGTTTGTATAACCGATCACAAAGCAGGAATTCGGCACATCCTGGAGCATGCAGCTTCGCCAGACGAACTTCTTTGAAAGGTCGACAGGTTGCCCGTTCACATCGATTTTGATGTTTCCGGCAAACAAAAGTTTGAGTCCCGTGGCGGTTACGACGATGTCAACATCGTCGAGGGTTTCGCCGGTGTCTAGGACGATGCGATGATCCGTAAATCCCTTGATATTCCCGGTGGCTACACTCGCCTTTCCCGATCGAAGCGCCGAAAAGAAATCGCCATCGGGAGCGAGGCAGAGACGCTGGTCCCAAGGGTTGTAGCGAGGCTTGAAATGCGGATCGTGTGGAATGGTCGAGGGCAAGCTTCGCTGGGTTATTGCTCTCAGCATGCGCTTTGCGAGGCGAGGAAATTTCTGGCAGAATTGATAAAGCCCAAAGGACACGGCCATGAAAATAGATCTGAAAAAGCGGAAAAGCAGGTCTCGCGGTAATAGTCGCTTCAAGAGCGGAGAAGGACGGTTGGCGATCGAGAGAACATAGCTCGGGCTGCGCTGAAGCATGGTAACGTGCGATGCGTTCCGTGCCAGGTTTGGAAGTAGAGTAACAGCTGTCGCACCAGATCCAATAATCACCATCTTCTTGTTCGCATAGTCCAAGTCTTCAGGCCAGAACTGCGGATGGACAACAGTGCCTTTGAAGTGATCCAACTGAGGGATGTCTGCGGATAAGGGATTCTCATAATCATAGTATCCCGTACCCAAGATGAAGTAGCGGCAGCGGATACACTTTGTGAGCGTCAGTCGGTGCTCTGAAGATGTCGCGGAGTATACAGACCTTTGTAGCTCCCTCATTCGCAACCTCCAGTCTCCATTCCGCATGCTCATCCTTCCAGCTCGCGGACAATACCTTGTGTCGGAAACGAATGTGGCGGTCAATTCCTGCGGATTGAGTAGCCCTGGCCAGATACCTCTTGATGCTTGACGCATCCGCAATTGCGCAATCATCTGTCCATGGGTACCAGGAAAATCCAAACGTAAACAGATCCGAGTCGGAGCGGATGCCTGGATACTTGAATAGGTCCCAAGTGCCACCTATTGCATCTCGCGACTCGAGAATTGTATATGAGAGCGATGGGCACGAGGATTGTACCCGATATGCAAAGTTCAGTCCTGATATGCCGGCTCCCACGATGGCGAAGTCGACATAAGTGTCAGCGGATTCGCCGTGATAGGGTTTCGAGGTCGACATGGCTCGAGCGAATCTAGTATGGAGGGACGGTCAGGGTGAATCGCGCAGAAAGATATTCGCCATGATGTTGCGAGGTCGACACTTTTATCAACGCCCTGTTAACGATCTCGCTAGTTAGCTTGGAAACGACCTTGGACATGTGAATTGGCACATGGGCTCCCTTGCCTCGCGATCTCAAGCTCTTTGAGCAGAAACGGTCGTATGAGTTCGGCCGATCGGCCAAATACGACGCCATCCACGCCGTCTCTCCGCTCCGCAAGCAGCACATCCTCGGTTGACGGTTCGCGGATCGAAGGTTGAGGTTATCATAAAGCAGCCTGGATCCAACACCAATCCAGCCACTGTGATTCATGGAGAAAAGGTTGATGGGACTGCATGATGCTCAGAGAATGGTTGAAAAGGCGTCAACGCCGGGAAGTCGTTTTCCCTCGCTGCTTGATGACCGTCCACGATCCGTCGCGGTTGCTGCACGCTGGCTCAACATGGTCAGCCAGGTTGACACTCGATCTCCTTTGCATTCTGAAGGCACTTTGAGTGTCGCCTTTCACGCCACAGACCGGCTCCTGAATTGCTAGCTACGTCCTTATGGACCCGTCATCCCTCACGAACCCCTCGGTTTCGCCGCCTCCCGCTGCCAGGGCTAGAGCTTCTTCCAGTGTCGTTGAGCCTCTTCCTCTCTTCCCAACCGTATGGACGCCGAGGGCGAATCCCGTCCAGGCTGTAACTCCAGCCCATGTCAGCGCGGAGAATGCTGGAATCAGTGAGGTCGCCCGCGGAGCAGCTCTGGACTTTCAGCAGTCTTTGGACCGCAATCCCTCGACGAGCTCTCCGCCCCCAGCCTCAAGGATTCGCCGTCGCAATCGAATGATAACGTCTTGCCTAGAATGCAGAAGGCGGAAGTTGAAATGCGATCGACTCCATCCGTGCTCCAGTTGCTTCAAATCCAAACGCGATTGCTTGTTCCTAGCTCCAGCCACAGATGCATCGTCCCGACTAAAACGTACGGAGATCAAAGAAAAGATTGGGTCGTTGGAGCGGGGCCTAGAACTGGATGCAGCTGCTACACAATGTGCTCTTGTGAAACAAGAGGAAGTGGGTGATGGTCGTAGCGAAGTAGAAGAGGGCGGTTCTAGCTATATGCGTGGAATCTTCGATGCTGTGGCTACAGAGGACAGCCGGCTCCCAATCCCAAAGGATGAGGAAGGCCTGGAACCCACTCCACTGGCGGTGCAGGATGCCGGTTATGAAGACGAAGCAGATGATGAGTCTTTTGACTTGGGCTTTAGACTGGGGAAAATGAGGATGACTGATAGAATAGGAGGATTTTACCGGCCACGAATCGCTGATGAGGTTTGTGCTACGATCAATCGCACACACAAGCTCCTTATAGAGTACTGCTTTGATCGAATTCACTCCATACTGATACTCCTATCTGAAATAGCTGTCCGCCGCCCTGGGAATGCTGCAAGTGTCCAACACGCCAGTGGCAGCTACCCGAACACCTGCAATCGACCCCCGGCCACAAAAGTTGTCCGTGGAGGAGCTACACTCGTCTTTTGATCCAAGCGCTTCTTACGTCGCTCCTCGTTCTAATCTGCTTTTCGGTGGTGCCGAGAGATATATTCTGGCAGACTTTCTACCCACACGAGTGGCCGCAGACAGGCTGTTGCAACAATATTGGCAGGCTGTGCATCCGGTTGCAAAAATTGTCCATCGTCCCACGTTCGAAAAGCAATACAACGATTTCTGGTCGAGTGTATCGAAAGGTATGGAGCCGACATTCTCTCTCCAAGCACTCGTGTTCGCTGCGTTGTTTAGTGCTGTGGTCAGTATGTCGGAAGATACCATCCTGACCACGTTTGGGGTTCCCCAAAGACGCCTTATCGAGAATTTTCAGCTTGGTACAGAAACGGCCCTTGGGAAAGCAAATTTCCTCAAGACCACGAAAACCCAGACTCTCCAAGCATTAGTGATGTACATGGTATTGTCTCTCATCTCACTCCCCATGCAGTCCAGTGGGAAATGTCTTACTGTCCCCTAGATCCCGATGTGCCGTGAAGAAATCTCTCGAGCCCATTCCGTTCTTGTTGGCACGGCGATACGCTTGGCAGAGTGCATGGGCTTTCATCGTGACCCAGAGGAGTATGGTCATGGGCCTGTTGAATCTCATATTCGGCGGATGATATGGTATCAGCTTTGTTTCCTTGATATCCACACGAGCTTATTACAAGGACCAAGGCATTCCATTCGTCGCGAGGACTTTTCAACCAAATTTCCTGTTAACATGGACGATTCTGAAATCACGACAGCCGCCCCGGGTTCTATAGCAGATGCACCGCGATGGACAGACATGACTTTCATGCGTATTCGTTTTGAATGTAACGAACTTCGCCGCCTTCTCCTTGTTGACAGGATTCGAATTGAGAAAAAGCAAATAAGTCTGACTCAAGTGCTGGCAAAAATTGAAACTTTTCGAAAAGCCACTTGGACCAAGTACGGGCCACTTATTCACGTTCCTAATCCGAAACCGATACAGCTAGCTGCGCAACACATGTTATCGATTCTCATGTGTCGTGCATATATATCAGTTTTACATCGATATGCCAATAGTGTCGCTTACCACATGCCAGATCGCTTGAATCGAATCGTTATTGCCAGAGGTATCCAGATGATTGAGGACTCAATCGCCCTTGAAACCCGCCCTGAGTTACGTCTTTGGGCATGGTACCAACGCGCTTTCAACCAATACCATGTAGCTTTACTCCTCCTCATGGAAATCTGGTTTTCTCCAATGCAACAAGAGGCCGATCGGATATGGCGCTGCTTGGAATACGTTTTTGAAATATCGTTGTTAACGTCAAGGCTGACAGGAGGAACCCAGTCTCAGGATGTATTTGAGCAGCGAAATACCAACGCTCGCCTAATTTTGCGGCTTCTACGTGACAGAATGGCAGCTTATCGGCAGATGAGAAGGCTTAAAATTCCCAAATCTATGGTTTACTCGAAGGGTTTGCCCCCTATACAGGAAGATACGGGGGCCTACACTATCTCCTCAGCTAGCCAAATCACAATGGAAGAATTGGTACCTTTCTTCCAAGCCCCAAATTCAGACATACTTATGTCTTCTTCTGCTGGACTATCCAATTCTACAATGGAGGGATATGGCCAGCCGCCCACCGGCCAAACCGATTCAGGGAAGGCAATGGATAGTCAAGTCTCATTTCCATTCCCGAATACCTGCTCCCAGGACATCCCAGCTCCATCCCAGCCTCCAAATCGATCCGTCCCACAGGTACTTGTCTCTCCCCCCGTTACAGAATCCGGCACCCAACCTCTAAGGGCAAGTAGCCACGAGTCCAATGATTCGGGAAGCAGTAACCTGTGGTTTGTTTCGGGAGCGGGGCTAGCGAGCGCTGGAGCTGCTCCACCGATTGGAACTAGTGGTATGGGTGACTTCGCTATGATATCTCCCCAAGGGGACAACGGAAAGGATGCCACAGCAGCAATCGATATTGATTGGGTAAGTGCTAGGTTTATCACTGCTGATATTGCTGGCTTGAGGACGAGACTGTGCCTCTTTTCGTGGTCAACCTGCAGTCCCTCGAATCCTCAAGAGCCTTTAAGACGTATCTGAAGCAAGAGGTTCTAATGTGATCATCAAGAACGAATGGGACAAGCTCTTCCCCTTAGATTCCGACGGCGATCTCAACATGTTCCCTCCGCCCATGGTCCCTCCTTTAGGCCCTTTTGAATCTATGACAACAACGACAACGGAGCCAGGTTTTTTCCCCCAGTCTTAACTAATTTTAGCGTTGTCAAGCGATATTCCCAGCGGTAGGTCTCTTACCACAAAGCACTCTACAGTTCCAACCACACATGCTCGGAAAAAGGCCCCAACCCTGTGAAAATCCGAGAGGGGAAAGAATCCAGTTTGAACATGGAGTACTCACAGAGCGTATCAGAAGAAGATTTGAAATGATACTGAGACGACTGGGTAGCTCTTCGAGCCTGAAATTGATTTCTAACATGGCCATTCATACCCTTCCTGGATGCCTGTAACTATCTCGGCTTTTTCATAGTTTATGTTGCACTTTTTCCTGCATGCCGCTTTGAGAAGGCGACTGGATTTGAAAAACCAAGGGCGTATGGCGTACCGTGCAAAACTGAAAGCTGGCGACGCAGAAAAGTATCAAGAATACAAAAACTAACAGCCAGGTTGGTTTAATTTGGAGCAGCAGTGGACCCCCAAACGTTGAATTGATACGCTGAAAAGCGAATTATGGCCTACAAGATTTGGACCTATCATAAAAAGTACAGATTAACCCGATTTTTACTCAACCGTCGCTAGGCTTTGATTCTCGAGTGTAAGGAGTAAATAGGATAGCACCACCTTCAATCCCCAGGGATTTTAATGGATTTCCGTCTCCGTCAGTAAGCCGGCCTACAAGCTCTGTAAAACCGCATCGATGGTAAAATCTCTCCTTCCCCTTTGCAGATGTGACGTTCGCCACGATACCTTCTTGCTTTGCTCTTTCAAGGCCCCACGAGGCTAATTGACGTCCATGACCGCGATTTTGATACTGCGGGAGAACAGCAAGGGCCGTTAGTGTCCAAGTGGTTTGGCGATAAGGAGCAGAAAAGTAGTGCGAAACAAAAGGCAGGATAGCTGCGTTGATCGTCGACGGGGTGAAATCTGGCGGTCTGGCGGCGGCGCGGTTGGGGAAAAGGGTATTGGCGAGGAAGTTTACAAAGGTGAATATTGGCTTAATGAGACGCCCTTTTAATCCCTGCTATTAGCTATGGGCTGCAAGGGGTGGTGTGCAGGGCAAACATACTTGGGTCCCACCATCCCCAGAGCCCACATATTCTCTCCCATCCCAAGCCTCGCCGTTGCCATTCAGCGACGCCAGTTAGAATCTCTTTCCCTGTCGCGTCTTCTTCCACGTAGCTCACCAAGTACACCCTTGAATAATCCCAGAATCTTTCCCTACATCTGCGACGCCAATCGGCGAGGTAGTCTTGCGGAAACTGTTTCCTGTACGGATGGAGCAGGTTTCCAACTACTTCTTCATCGTCAAACCCAGTCGCAAGGATAGATGGAATTGTCGCCAAGTCGGCATAGCGCGCGACGCGGATAGGCATTGTCAAGGAAGATGAAGATTCCTAACTTGCCGTGAGGATCCCAACAGCAAAGAAGAGGCCTGACGAAGCTGAGGTCTAAGCGTCAGGCCTGTTTGCGAGCACTCCCTCTCAACCTGTGATGTCTCTCTAGTCTTTAATAGTTAGTTAGTTCTAGTATATGAGTCAGGCGAAAACCCCGTATCACCGCGTGGGCCGCATATCCGTAAAAGCTGATCAAGCGGTCGGCTAGCTCCGGATGGATCCTGGCAAGCGACAGGTCGGTGGCATTTTCCAACATCGACCTCCAGCGCTTGTCGATATATTTGCAGCCTTGTCAGGGTTCTCCGCATCTGAAGTCCAGGGACCACGACGAGATGCGCACGTGATCCTGCTATACCTGGCGCTAGACCAGAGTTGAATTAGCGTCTATCTCTCCAGAGAGTAACCTTATTACTAATGCACCAATATTCCGGAGTCGGGTGTACTATGATCCTTGTATCCTTCAACTCCCAAAATCCCAATGAACGATGATGGCGGTTCGTCGGCATTGTCTCGGCAGGTAGCCTCTTGGCGAGCTAGCTTGTTACAGACTAGGATGAAAGATGGCTATGACGTATCGCTCTTTGCTCCAGTTTGGTTCTTCGCGCCCCGCCAAACCTCCTGGCGATCGTTGGAGATGAGAGCTCCGAGTTATCGCGATTGATTTCGTATGCTTGCGAGCCGTTCCAATATATGGCTAGAGAGGACTTAGATATTTCGACTCACTGCCACAATGCCCTCATCGCACATCGTCACCGAATTCATTTACCTCTCTCTGAAACCAGACGTCAAGCCTGAAGACCCTGACAACGACGGCGGGAGACTATTCATAAACTCGTTGAACGCCGTAAAGCAACGCTGTGGGTATCTCAGCTCGTCCTGGGGCCGGACAATTGAAAACGAGAATAACGTCGTTTGGATCATCGGTAAGCAACGGGTTGGGGCTGTCTCCACTAGTTCTTAATCTGGCATAAGCTCATAGGAAGGATATCCGAAATGTTAGAATGGAAGGATAATACTGGCTGTGTTCCCCTTTCGATGTTTGCCCCGGTCCTCGACCCAGAAACTCAGCCAATCGCTTTCCACACGACTCTCACCCCGCCCCTGAATGACATCCTCACTACCGCCCCGGTTATTGAGCTCGCCGTCCTTGCATTTCCCAAAGATATCAATCCACCAGAAAGGACAGCTCTGAACAACGATCTCATCAATTTCCGCTCCACATGTCTTCAATTGACCGATTCCAAGCCACCCAGTGCCTTCTCTATGGGCTGGGTTGAACGGCCAGGGAGCGTTCCTCATCAGGACAGCAAATCCGGGCGAGCACAACTGATTGTGTTAGTGGTCGGTTGGGAGAGCCGGGAGCAGCATGAAGAGGTGAGGAAAACAACAGGATTCGGAAACTCGATTGCGCCAATACGGGAGAGGATGTTGCCTGCTATCAAAGCCCTTCAGATGAGGCATGTTAAATTCAAGGCCGCAAATTGACGACCATACTATGCAGTTCCGGATCAGTGCCAAAAGGTAGATTTTATACTGTTTTATTTCATTTTCAGACAATGATTTGCAATGCTTTGCTCCTATTTTCTTTTCTTTTTGGTGCAACCTTCTTGAAGGACATCGTGTTAGTATCAAAATTGAGACGGGTTAAATGGCGAGCATGGGAGGGCTGTGGCGATATGATGGAAGTGGGAATACGCAAATACGATCGAACAGACGATGCTGTCCTAAAAACAGTACCGAGCTGGTGATAATACAGTCCCGCGAGAGCTGAACCATACGGCCGGGCTGAAGAAAAGGGATAATGCTGAGGATAGATAGACAGGATTGAGAAATAGAATAAAGCCATACCATTTGGGCTCGCCATGATACAGAAAAGGAAAGTGCGACAAAAGACACAAATCACAGATGACAGCCTAAACAATAAAAGCAAACAAAACAAAACAAGGAACGATATTAAGAATTACATGGCTAGAATTGCAGTGAATCGAAATCACTCGAAAGCCAGGACCATGATGAGCATACCATTAAATTCGATGCTTTTCGCTCTCTGTGGAAAGAAGAGAAACCGTTAGACACCTAGATAGTTTATTGCTCAAAGGTTTGTTTCGACTCACCAAGTCTGGAGTACAACATGTACAGTGCCATTTGGTTGCATTCCTGAGTTCCGGTGATAGTCACCAGGCGCTCATTGCTGTTATCCTGGGGCTCGTTGATCTTGATCACGCTACCACTAAGATGGCGGATCTCATTGATCTTGGCTCCGCCTTTACCGATGATGGCACCGACCATATCATTGGGAATGAAAATCTGTTGGGTCAGGGGCCCGCCAGCAACAGGGGCTCCCATGGGCTGAGCAGGAGTTCCGTGGGAGTGAGGGGGCTGAGGAGCTCCATAGGGAGCCGGCTGGTGTGGACCAGCTCCGGTGTAGCCCTGACGAGGAGACGCATTGTAATGGATAGGCTGCTGCATCGCGTGTGGACTGGGGCCAGGACCCCCTTGCATATATGGCATACCATACCCAGTGGACATCGCACGATTGGCTTGGGGATGGTGCCTTTTAAAGCTATCTGGGTGGCCGTATTGTCCGCCGGCAGGCTGAGGGACATAAGGAACTACTTGCATGCCGCCAGGGATGACTCCTGCGGGACCACCACTTCGGGTTGCATACGCGGATGCAGCCGGTCCCCCAAATCTTTCTGTCAGTTGCTCGACAAGGGTGGCGGCAACGTAATAAGTGGCAATATGCACGGCGTCAGCAACACCAAGGATGACAAGAGATCGTTCAGTGGACAGGGGGAGGCAGGAATCTGAGGCGTTGAGTCGCGCGCCAGAATGCTCCTGAATTTCGCGGATGCGAACGCCAGATTTGCCAATTATTGAACCAATGAGGATATGGGGAATGAGCAAGCGAAGGGGATAGGTTTTGGACTGAGCTGTAGATGGCGCATCCAGAGGTTCATTATTCAATGTGCGAATAATCAATCCAAATGCCTATATTAGCACGTTAGTGGCTGGCTCAAATGTTTGTAGTAATGATGGTAATATCAGCCTACCTTTGCAACTGCGTCTTGGGGGCCGCTAACGGTTAGGATTCTCTCAACAGCTCCACGAGTGTAGTCGCTAACAGTACATTTGGCACCGGAAAGACGACGGATTTGAGATACATTCTCTCCACCTTTTCCGATACAAGTAGCAGCTTCAGCACTGGAGATAACCGCTCTGATGTGGATGAATCCAGTTTCGTCTTGAGTCCCATGGGATTGACCAGGGGCTTGGGATGTCGCACGATCGTTGTGCGAAGCTGTAGACTGAATAGGTTGAGTCTCCAATGCAGGAGTAGGTGAAGATTTTTCATTATTGGGGGCATCAGGGACCACTAAATCACCTTGACCATCCTTAACGTTATTCTGACCTGCGGCATCCGTCTCGGTGCTAGGTTCGATTTTAACGATATCGTTATTCGTATCGACTTCATCCCCCTTTGCTGGCTCGTCTTCACCCTTAACTACTTTATCCAAGGCTTGACGCTTCGCGTCCGGCTGATCGGTAGGGCCCGAAGGTGAAGACGGATCTTCAAGTGGGCGCTTTGTCGATGGGACGGCTGAAGTTGGCGAAGCAGACATGTTGGGAAAATGGGCGGAATATAACGGGGCTGATTTGCTACGTTGAAAATCAAGAAACCGGGAGTAGGGTTGAAGATCTTGCTTCCTATTCTTTCTGTATTCGCTTTATGTACACCAGGAGTTCTCAAGGAAAACTTGCTGGTGCAGATGGTCGACGGGAGAGGAAGTTGGTGCTTGTGCTGTGCAAAGGCGGAGTGCTAGGCTGATTTAAAAAGAATGCTTGACGAGTGTGAACCGGCGAGGAAAAGTGTGTGTTGGTCAAAAGTGACGATGGTGAGCACAGGGCTGCGGGAAAGGATGTTTCTTCTCAAATGTCACGGACAATGCTGTGGTGCAGAAGCGGGACTGATGAACGGTGAAAATACCGTTTGGGCGAAGGAAGGTGGTGTTGGCAGATTGAGTGTCAGGAGGGGTTATAAAACGCAAAAATTCCCTCTTGATACCTCCAAAGCCTGTCTCGTACCTGTTTTCCAGTCGTTGGCTCCTTTACAGGTTGGATGAACCGAGGAGAAAAGGTGGTTATAAACAAAGGGGCAAAGAACCAGAGTCTTTGTATCGGTAGAAGAGGATGGAAGCAGCAAAGCGGCAGTAGTCGTCTAGGCAAGGACGATGCTCAGCAGCGCAGTATAGTAAAGGGTAGAAGAAGGGAGATGACGAGAAGCCGAAGCGGATGGCCGGGGGGAAAGATGAAGCTGAAGAAGAGCGAGGTTGAGAGAAAGCTGGAAGTCCGGAAGGTGGAAACAGGCGCCACTAGCGCGTTTTTTAGCGATGCGGCTAGCCTGCTTTGGCTTGGTATCTGTGTCACGTGCGATGCGTGTTTATGCCATCACGCGAGATGAAAATACATATGTAGAGCAGACGGGAACAGGTGCTGGCAGGTGGAGCTTCGGACAACATGAGCTTACCGTCAGAGATTGTGGAGAGGATACAAGCCTTTGCAGAAAGCTGCCGGGAATTCGAGGTCCAGCGGCAAGAAGAGCTCACTGCTGCAACGCATCGCGAGAACTATGATGGGCAACTCGACGAGACTCTGAAAAGGTTGCGAGGGCAGGTTGATAGGCAGGAGTCCGTATTGCAAGAGGTACAGACCTTAAACATTTTTCACTCCATCTAGCACATTGTTGACCAGGGAACCCAGTTGCGCGCAAGAAGACCCTTAGACCTCCCTCGCCCAGACCTAAGCCCGGCTGCTCGCCTCGCTCAAACTCGTCGAGCCATAGAAGCGTATCGATCTCTATCTAGTAAAGAACCAGAATTACCGGCCCCTGGCTCACCTCTCAACGCGTTGCTGGCTTTTCGGGAGACGTCACGGCTAATCCAAGAACTTAAAGCCAGCGTCTCCGCCGCGGCGCGAGATCTCGCCTCCAATCGCGAACGATTGAACACCGAAGAAGCAAATTTACGGGATGCGCGATTGATTACTACAGAAGTGCGGAATCGCCTCGAAGACCTACGGAAACAGCAACGGCAAGAAGCCGGGAAAACGAAAAGTCCATCACAGCTTGCCAAGGATTTGATCCGGAAAGAGCGAAAACACGAAAATGAACTTGAGATGAAATCGGCAGAGCTAAAGGATGCATTGAAACATTTTGTTGAAGAGCATCTAGCGGCTATGCTTGCAGCTGAAGATTTGGGTGGTCCCGTGGTCGGTGACCAGGTCGATGTCCCTGATAGTACGCTTGACGCCGGATATACGACGCGCGGCAAAGAGAAGAAATCAAACGTTGTTAAAGCGAACGGTAAAGGTCTAAAGCAACAGCGAATCGATCAGCTTGTTCGTCAGCGAGCCGACGGTGACGAGGGTTCAGATTCAATTGTTCTCAATAAAAGGGAGGCTGCCGCAATGGAGTTTCACGCTGTGCTGGAAAAGCTATTGAATGCCACATCGACGTCCTCATATGTCGAACTAGGCAAAGACTCGGCAGTCTCAAGGTTCCTTATCAAAGCCAAAGTGGCCCAATTCCATCCACGAGACTCGCGAAAAATACGACTAATCAATGTGTCCAGAGGCATATCTGACTAGTGACAATCCTATATACTTGAGCGTACATTTATTTCTACAATCACCTATCCTGCAATCACTTCGCGTCCCCAGCAGATCGGCTTGTACCCCAACGAATTACGTCCACGGGTATTAGTCGATGGTATCATCTCGCATAGCGAACAACTGCTTCAGAAGTTCCTCTGTATTGGCCCGCAATGCGTTGTGGTACATGGTATTGGTGATGAAATGCTTGCAATTTTTGATTGCCGCGGCTGTTTCTGTTGCGAGATCGTAGTGCACATACATGTCGTCTACATACGTGGCCGAATAAACCGGAACGTCGTTCTTGGCCAGTTGCTCCTTATCGTATAAGTCCGACCAGTCGTCATACGAAGCGACAATGTTGGCTGCCTCCTTGATTTGTTTCAATTCGGTGGATGATTCAAAAAGATGCTTGAAAACCTACAATGCAATTGTTGCAATGAGTAAGCTATCTTCCTGGACGGGAAGAAGCAAAGATAAACTTACCATTTCTCCTGTGAAAAATATCCCTTCTGGACTTTTGTGACTTCGAAAACTGGAAAGTGTTTGTATCATCCTATCGGCGCACCAGTTTGACGCGGCCCTACAAAGGCGTCAGCAAATGTTGTCAGTTGAGGAATGATACGAGCTAACCTTTGGCAATAAATAGCTTCATGGATGACGGCATAGAGAATGTTATTGTCGAAAGTACTTGCACTCTCCACAGAGGAAATGGTTGGCCGTGTGAGGAAGCCGTACACCTCGAGGTCATTAGAACACCTGAGAACGATGTCTAGAATACTAAACATTAGAAGCAGATATTCAATGCGCTCTTCCAGGTTTCATTGAACGTACCATGAATATAATCAAGGCCTCCTGTTAAGGCACATTAGCATGGGTACCGTCGAGCAGAGACTGGCGCAACTTACCACGCATGCCAAGGGAGATTCCAAGTGAAAGGAATCGTTCAGGAGTGAGAGCTCCGCCATCCGGAACGCTAACATCGTTCTTCTCGAGATGACATAGGATATTTCTTACTCTCTCCTCGTCCTCGGGGAATTTCTGGTAATACGCTCTATTCCGCTCTTGCAGTTTTCCTAAAGCGGATATGGTCAGGCAGCTCTTGATGAGGATTAAGCTTGAATAATGCGGACGTACCAAATGTCTTTTGGAGAACCGGCTCTGGGTTTGTCACCAGTGGTGGAAGTCCCCCGGTTGTGAATACCTCTCTTAAACCCTGAGGACTGTACAGGAAAGCGGAGCAGTCAATTTATCATTCTGCTCCAGCACCGACGGACCAACTTACAATTTAGAAAGATAGGTGACAGCACAGAAACCCCCGAAGCTTTGTCCCAGGACACTCCACGGCTTTTTATCCACTGGGTAATTTGCAGTCAGACACATGCGCACAGCTTCACAGTCTTGAACAATACTGTCTGCTCGAAACTTCCGGAGATATTCTGCCTGCTTTGTAGCATTCCCCTGAAGCGCGAGAGTAGCCGCTGTAATTGGTGAACTTAGACCTGTTCCCCTTTGGTCTAGAAGTAGGACCTGGTAATACGGTCAGCTTCTGCGGAGCAAATGGCCACAATGCGAGGAGAAACCGAAATTGATCTTGTTTTGAATGTAATCCAAATGCTCAAGTATAGAAACTCAAGTCACTGATGTATGAACGCATACCTGATATCCCTTATCCAAGAATGGTCCAACCC